>NC_028353.1:4809646-4832624 GCF_000741045.1 Vigna radiata var. radiata
ATATATATATATATATATATATATATATATATATATATATATATATATAGGCGTACGCAAGTTAGCAAACCCCATATATATAATATGTAATATGGTGAATGATTTTATGTTTAATGTTTTAATACAATTATTATGTATTATATTTTACTATTAATTGTAATAAAATTATAAAGTTAATAATATAGACAAGACAATTTTATATATAAATATTTTAATAATTTAATAATATTTTTATTATAATTAATTGTATTTCAAAATTTAAAAACCAAAAGTTTAAATAATTTATAAAAGATTAATGTTTATACATTTTATTCTATAAACAACTTTAATTCCTGTAGTAAAATATGACATTTTAATTATAAAAGGAAGATGCAATGTCATTTGAAAAAAGAAATAATATGAAAAGGAACACAGAATAAGAAATGGCAAAAATAAGAAGGAATGTCAGAATAAATGTCAAAAATTTAAGATTCATAAGACTTTTGTTATTATTACATACTATGCTATTTTTGAGCATTTCTTTTATAAGAAAAAAATTATGAGAGTATAAAAAAATGTCGGATAATTATTGACAAAAACTAAATAATGTAGGTTAAAAGTAGTATTATGAGAAAAGAGGAAGAAAAATAATATCATAATAACGAAGAAATTATTAAAAAAGAAAGTAGGATTTTTTTTTTTTATATTCTTTCTTTTCATAACAAACATGTCTTATATATACATAAATAATATTAGTTTTTAATAAGAATTATCGATAAAAGAATAAATACAATCATTTTTTAATCAATTTTTTTTTTTATAATTAGACACATTACTATGTAATCTTTTAGATAGTGTGGTTGATGTTTAGTTCTTTTTTAAATCTCCTTTCATACATCCATTATGGGATGTGCTAATGCAAAATTAGTGGATGAGCTCCTAAGTGGGGTAAGGATAATGGGTCATGAGTTCCTTACATCTCCCCCGAGTTCAAAAAACACTTCGTCCTCAAGGTTAAACTATTGTTAAAGTTTCTTTCAAGGCTCTTAGCTATCCTATTCTAATGGCAGACCCTACCTCTAAACTAGGACGTGCATGTTTAGAGTGGTAGTTGATTTGTCTGATTTCCAATCCACAATAGCAACAAGTTCTAAAATGGGATAGTTATCCTCAATAATTACAAGAAAGGATAGAGGAACTGAAGGTAAAGGCCCCTTATGAGGACGGAGGAGACTTATGTGAAACACATTGTGTATGAGTGCCAATGGGAGAAGTTCTAATAAACCTCATAAATAACCTGTTGTAGTCCATGACAAAGTGACTGACCATGGAGAGCCAATAAACACTGAGAACCACATCTGTGCCAAATAATTCTAGCGGGTACAAATCCATTGAAAATGTTTGTTGGTCCAAAGTAAGAGTAATCTGTGGACAAAAAGAGGAGCAAGAAAGGAACTTACCATTACCTACCATGACCCTTAGTAGACTCTATGTTGGTTGTGATGGGAGATGGAGAAATTAGGTCACCCTAGATTGAATGAAATTATCAGTTGCTTCACTTTTCACAATGATTTGGACTACATAACTATGTATGGATCCAGTGACTGGAAAGTGTGTGGGGTCCATTGTCTTGAGAACGCATAAAGACTAATGAGACCAACCTCTTGTTGTATTTCTTCTGTTGTCGTAAAATTTTCGGTAACTCCTAAATCATCTTACTCGTCAAAGTTGAAGGAAGTGAGGAGGGGGAATTAAAGTTTGCAGCAGTGACCCCTAGTATATCATTCATCACAATCGAAGCAAAGGTTTTTTTATCTCTCATAGTTTACATCTAAACTTTAGTGAGACGTTTGATTGAGAGTTTAGTGGAAAAGGTGGGTAACAGGGGTGGAAGGGGCATGGAAGGGGAAGTGTATGATTGATGCAATGGAGGAGGAAGTGAAGTGCGACTAAATCGGTTAAAGGGAAATTGCGACGAATGATGCTTATCTTCATGTAGCTTTGCTAAGGTTATGAAATATGGTAAATCTAGTGGTTGCAAAGCAATGACCTCACGACGAAGGTAAGGTTTAAGGCCAGAGAGGAAACAACTAAGATAAAAGCTTGATAGGTAATCAGAGATGCGATTAGCCAAGGTTTTCAAACTCCAATAAGTAATCATGAAGGCTTTGAGTCAGAGTGAACTTGTAGAGAGAAGTTATAAGTTTGGTGAACTCATCCTAAAGAAAAGGAGTGTCAGCCTTGGGAGTAAGAGTCAATGAAAACACTAATGAAAGGTATTGTCACAGGAAAAGGAAGAAGAATAACACCATAATAATATAAAAGAAAAAAATTATCAGAAAGAAAATAATATTTTTATAAATAATGATATTTTAATAATATTTTTTTGACAATATTTTAACATCATGTATGAATGAATCTGTTCTTTAACTTTGAGATCTAATTTTGAGAGTATTTTTTTTAATATGCTTTGGCTTCTACAGTTTATTTGGCTTTATCTATTCAAACTAAGTATAAACACTATTTTCATAAGATTGTTTTCATTAAGAAACTTTTAAATGCTTAAATTAATATTTATCGTTTATAATTTAACTAAATTGTACTCTGTAATTATAACTGCATCTTTGAAAGGAAAAGTTGTTTCACCAAATTTTTTCAAACCCCACATTTGACAGTTGAATAGATCCAGAATAATATATTATATTGTGAAGATAAACTCACCCAACTCTTTCATGTTCAATCAGTTTCATCATCATTTTTCATGTTTTGTTTCTTAATTATATTTTCAGCCTTTGGATAAGAACGAATTCAATTGCATTCAATGACCTCTTATCCCCATTCTGTATTTAATTTGATCTTCTATGATTTCATGCACAAAAATCTCATACACTAATTGACACATAAGCTTTTTCAATGTACAATTCCAGATACACCCTTTTCCCCCAAACATCCTTTTCTTTCCAAAAAATTCAATCCTCTTTTTGAACCTCACTTTCTCTCTAAATCATCATTCAAATATTGTTATTCTTTCCTCTTAATTACTTCAAGTAAGCTCTTTCAAAGTCTTCATTAATGATACATCACTTTGCTTCTCACCTTTTCATTTCCTTCTCACTATGCTGCATGTCTGCATCTCTGTTTCATTTCACCATGTCAATTCATTTTTCATTGGATTTGTTATTTTATTTTCTCTGCTTTATAATTGAATTTCAAAGCTCACCCTTTGCTAGTTTTAACTAAATCGTTTTTTGTAAACTGAAAGATTCACATTGACCAAAAGTATGTGGAGTTTCCTTTCTGTCACTACAACCACCAATTTGACTTTTGGTATATTATTGTAAGAAATAATCTGTATTTTACCTTATTTAATTATGCATAAATACACTTATACGCAAGCATTTAGAAAACACTATTCAAAACCAAACTCAACATAAATAAAATGCATCCTATGTTTGGGGCAACATTTAACAACTCTGTTTTACTTTGAATTTAAGTCAAAAGTTAAAAAAAAAAATGCACAAACTAATATATTTAACTTCCACGTTTACTGTCTATAAATATGCTGAAACAGAGGTTTTAAAATTGGTTACCGATTCAAACTTCTTGGACAATTATTGTATTAAAATCTCCTAACAAAAGAAAGTATTAAAACACGTATTTTCCTGTTTTGGAAGAAAAGTTGCAACCGGTTAGAGGTAGCTATAATTGAAATTTCATATGCAAAACGCCAAAACGGTAACTCATACTTTCATACTTAAACATATCAACAACACAACTTTCTCTGTTTGCTTTCCCAGAACAAGTTCCTCTCTCTTCATTTGTATAAATTACAAAGATAATATAAAAGTAAATAGAATATTCCGCTAATATATATATCTGATTGCACATGAAACTTTGAATGGTCCCGTGAGAGTGAGTGAGATCTAGTTAGAGCGATTGGCAGATGAAGGAAAGAGAAGAAGCAGAGAAGAGAAGGTAAATATTTCCTTTCTTCGCAACCCTAACTGTACGGTAACATGTGTCATCACCATCGTCCTCGAATTTCGTGCAAATGTTTATCCCTACTTCGCTTGCATCTGATCCACTTCAAACTTCTCGTTGCCTCTGTTATCTCTTACTTCACCTTTTCCATTCACTGAGGGTTTTCACCTCTCTCGCTTTTTCTGCTACGGTGTTTGCTTCTTCTCCGTGATTTTGGAGCTGAGTTCTGTTTTGCGACTTGTCTTATACTGTTTACACTGTTAATAGTTTATTTGTTTTAACTCTCGAATGCTGTACTATTTGTTGCTCTGATTAATGCTATTACAGAGGGTATTTTTGTTTTTTTGAGGGAGTTTTCATGTGGATTTGGTTGCGTTTTACTGGTTTCCTTTCTAGGCTTAGTAGTGATGACGAATTCTCGAGTGTTCTGCTTTTTAACTATTTTCTTGTGATTTTTTTGCTTTGGTGCTAATGTTGTTACTTTGATCAACTTGATGGTGCAGGGTGAGGAAATTCGAGTGGAGAAGTAATGATTATGGGTGTGTTTGTGAAAAGAGAATCGCCGGAGTTGTTTCTGAAGTTTGACGTCAATTGGACTGATTTTCAGTCGTGTTGACTTGATTGAGAACCTCAGTTTTTTTATCTTATGATCATAGCTGATAGTTGAATATTATTGGCATGCTGCTGGCATACACGGATGTGCTATGTGTTAAACTTTTGGGAGTTGCAAGTTCTTTTTTTAGCAGCTTAGTTTATATATTTGAAGCTGCTAACGAATCTGTGATTGTAATAAAAAGAATTTATTGATAGAGGTATAGTTAAGTTGTAGTGATGGAATTGTGTATGGGTCATGGAGAGTTTTAGCTACTTCAAAGTGTTTGTTGCGATCTGGGTATCATATTCTTTTCAGTAGCTTTATTGGTGCTGGTATGATATCAAGAAGTAAAATGGAGGCAGAGAGATTGAGTCCCAACCACCCTCCTAGCTTTCTACGTCAGTCACTTCCTGCTATTGTACCTATGCTTTTGATTTCTACAGGATATGTTGACCCTGGAAAGTGGGTAGCGACCGTTGAAGGTGGTGCACGGTTTGGGTTTGATCTGATGGCTTTCATGCTTATTTTCAATTTTGCTGCTATATTCTGTCAGTACATATCTGCAAGGATTGGCGTAGTTACAGGAAAAAATCTTGCACAGGTATTTTGTCTTCCATTTCAATGATTTATAAAATTATGCTGTTGTAATGAGACTTCATTATTTTGAAACGCTTCTGCACTCTGAAATGCTTTTTATCCAACCTGGTATTCACACCCTGTTAAAAGAGTTGTTGCTCATTAGGAAGAACATTGAGAAGAAATCACTTCACAAAAGAAAATGAACCCAAAAGAAAATTACTTGTGTGTGTTTCCTCTAATTTCTCCAAAATAAACCACATTATTTGAGTTTAAGAAAGATTTATTAGTGGTATTTTCCTAGAAAGCACCGACACCTCTGTAGAACGTGTGGGAGAATTTTTGGATACGATATCAGTTGAACACACGTGTTCGACACTTGTCAACCATGTAAAAAAAAAAAAAAAACTACTTAGACATCTTGGACACTTCTTTGACATGAGTTAAGCATTATTAGTTAAAAAATGAGTCCACACCTATTTGTAACTAAACACTTTCTAGACACTGTTATCATGGAAAAATTAAAAGAAAGCAACTTATATTATAAATAATGCATGACTCGGCATATTTTGTGATGTTTGTTTTATATACATGACTAGTTATTTTAACTACTAAGAGATATGTTTCTTAGAATTTTATTGTTAGTATTGTTGATATAGGAAAACTCTACAACTTAACAAAATCATTTTTATAGTTTACATTGCATAAATCTAATTCTCAGTTAAGATTTTTTTTCATGTTGATCATATGTCAATGATATTTCATAGGTATTATCAATCTTCTACCACTTGTAATATAATTTCTTTTTTAGTTTTTGATTCTTAACAAACTTAGAAGTTTATAAAAAAAATTGCACTTTTGCAAATAAAGATTTTATTTTTGGTTTCTTTAGTTTGAACCACATGCAGTATCTTGTTTTTTCAAGCTAATTAAGTATTTTTATATTTAAAATTAATTTTCGTAAATTGAATCAATTAATTAGTTTTAAACCTCATTTGATTAAAAGCATCAACTAAAAAAATCAAATTTCATTCAAACATAAAATAAAAATCAGTATGTTATCCTCTTCAAACCCTAATTTCACACTTTATAAATTTTTTAATTTTATCATATTTCCACTGAATTAATAACTTTTAAACCTTCAATGTAATTCATGTCCCCGATTTATTATAAGCGTCCAAATATTGGGAAACTAACAAGAAGTCCAAATTTGCTTAGTTTTAAAATTAGAGGGAATCAATTGGTTAGAAAAAGGCTTAGGTGACTAAAATAGCAGTCTAAATCAAAAGGAAAAAAAAATACTATTAAGCTTTTATAGAAATGAAATGTGATCAATTTTTTCTTTTACATTTCCTTTAAAGGGGTGGAAGTAGGAAGTATGGATATTACATTTAATTATGGATTATTGTTTGCTTATTCCATCTTTAAAGAATAACTAAATAGAAGGAATCAGATTATACATTCCTCCCATAATAATTTCTTATCCCCAGCCCTCGCATTTTTTCTTATTATTTTTTCCTCAATTTTAACATTATTGGTATTAATTTAGTTATGAATAAAAGAGGCAATGAGTAATATTTGAATTGAGGCAATGAGTAGGGCTGCCTAATGGTGATTTATAAGTGTCATTTACGAAACTTTCCCAAGCCTCAACTGATTGAGCCATATTAGTTCACCAGTGGGTATGGCCATGACTTGATATTTTGATTTTGCATATGATCTGGCAACAACACTTGGAGTTTCCCATAACCTGATTACGATCACCGTCTTCATCAGGTGGTTTAGAACTAAATTCATATGGGTTCATCTTCCGCTTCTGGTAGAGAAGTTGAACAAAGGGTCTCTGAGCTTTCGTTCCCGTATCCCATTATTGGCTTTCAGGAGGCTTTGATCTACCCATATATTCTTTCTTTCAAAGGGGCTATCTCTCTACGCTAAGCTGGTAAAAGGGCTTTCCGAGGAAATGGGTGTAGAGGGGCTCGTGTATCTTTAGTCACAGGGCTCACCCCTCAAGACCCTTGCTTCTCTGTCAGCTTCTTGTCTCGGAGTCTATTCTAACTACCTCTCTGCGGGACAGAAAGCTGGAGGAGCACTTTCTGAGTGCTTAGCCAGGGGTTCTTCATCTATCAAGAGAGGGTTCCCGGTAATCAAGCTAGAAGTTCATTCCTCCCATGCTTTAAAAACTTCTTAGCTTAGGAAGTCTCTACCCAGACGGGGATGGGTTTTATCCATGTCTGTATTCCGTTGACTAAAGAAAAGTAAGTTTAGGAGGTGACACCTTCGCTAATTGTCAAGTTGCGTCTATCGGATAACTACTTTAATCAAAATTATCAGGTTCCTCAATGCTGGCAAAAGAGCTTATCAGGTTCCTCAATGTTGGCAAAAGAGCTTTAAGACTTCCACCCGAGGATAGAATGTAAATCAATAATGAGTTCGATGACCAAAGAAGCGGCTAGACATAGGTCAAAGTTACAACCGCTGCCGCCAGTAGGATTTCCTTGCTCTACTAACGAGCTAACCTACGAACGCTCCGTGGACTACGCGAAGGGACGGACAGGAGGTTATTTACATAAGACGCGGCTTACGTGCCATTACCAACCCTCACAAGCTTCCTAGCCCATATTTTTAAGCTGTGGAGCGTACCAACCTTGATTAACATCGAGTTGTGTGTTTCGCTGATGACTAATGAGGCGCAGCATCAGTCTGACAAGGGTCTGGATCCCAAGGGTCTTCTTAGTCTAACATGATTTGACAGGTTTAGGCTTATGTAATTCGGATGAGAAGGCGTATAGTAAAGTGAAAAAGCGGTGGGCTGGCTTAGACGGCAAACAAGCAAGGAGATTTACCAAGATGGTGTGACACTATGAGTACAGCAAACAAGCTAGGAGATTCACCAAGTCGGTGTGACAGTATGAGTAGGGTAGACTAGNGGGCAAAGTCTAGCTGCCTATTCGATAAATGGGGGATATGTTAATTATTGCATCTCAAAGCCCTTCGAAGAGAGTTATGAACTAACTTATCACGCTCCTGCAAAAGAGATATCGAGAGGATTCAGTTAGTTCAGTTTCCCCACTAGTCCTTCATATTTTTCAATATTTAACTCAGCAGACTCTTGACATTAGGATCTGCGTACATGTTTAGTACCAATTAACTTTGCTTCTTCCAAGATGTCCATTGCATACTTTCTTTGGAAATTGACAATGTCATTGTTGGATCATACCACCTATATACCAAGGAAATATTGATGTCTTCCAACATATTTGGTTTGCAAATGTTGAGTGTGGTGATACTTTACTTTTGCAATGCTATGGTGATCACTTCTTATAATCACTATGTTGTTAATATACACGATCTAGTGTATAAGTTTTGTCATTTAATGACGATAGCAAATCACATGACTCTCTTGAGCGACAATACTAAATCGGCTAAACATTCTCTGTAAGAGCTTATAATTATATTCGGAGATGGCAAAGTAGTTTGAAATACTCTCCAACTGAAAAAATCAAGAGGTTTCTTCATATATACCTCATGAATGAGATCATAATGAAAGAAAGACGTTTTAATGTGAAGTTGATAAAGAGGACACTGACTAATTGCAAACACGAGCAAGAATAATTGAATCGAGGCAATCTTAGCCAATGGAGAGAACTTACCTCCATTGTCCAGTTCAAAGACTTGAATATAATACCCTTTGGTCTCTAAACAAGCCTTAAGCCATTTAACTTTACCGTTACTGTTCTAATAATGTGGGCTTATGGCCTAACTTAGTCCACCAAATTGATTTATGAGGTGAGGATTGCTTAACCAAGGACTATATCTGTCTTTGGTTATCATAAGATCTCAACATACCTCCTCATGCCGACTAGACATTTGGAGCATGGACAAATATGAGTGACCTAGTAACAGCAGCCCCTCATGCCTAGGATAGACATCTACAGTGTGGACATATACTATGGGTAGCACAATAACAATTATAGGATAGAGTAATTCCATTTTATAACTAGGTATCTTTCTGGATCCTCAGTTAACTCCACAAATAAGGTGATGTTATTTTACATAAATGCATACTTACATAAAGCTTCACAAGTATCTTATGATAATTCTAATTACAAAATTTACATAACCTAACACGTTTGCTGAATTGAGTACTGGGTTAATAGTTGATTTATGTTTGGTATTTCTGCCTCTAACTAATGCAGTGAAGCTCACACTTGCTGCTTAAAAAGCAAGCTCAGATAAGGCTTCTTGCATGTTCTTAACTAGGGTGTTTTGCTTATAGACTAACGTCACTTTCTTTATCCAAAGATTTGCAGTGACGAGTATGATACATGGACATGTATGCTCCTTGGAGTTCAAACAGAACTTTCAGTGATAATGCTAGACCTTAACATGGTAATATTCTTGATTAACCTAAGGTTTCTCTGCTCTTGAACAATGAATTTAATTTATACATATAAAACTTTTTGACTTAAAGCTATGATTTACCTGTTTTGCAAGATCTTGGGCATGGCACAAGGGTTAAATCTTATTTTTGGGTGGGACTTGTTCAGTTGTGTCTTTTTAGCTGCTACCGGTGTTGTTTTTCACATACTTCTTGCAGTCTTACTTGTAAGTATCATCATTTGCTTATTCATAAATCTCTTTTGAACAACACTATACTTATCAAATTGCTTTGTCTAGGACATTGAGAAGGCAAAATTCCTAGGCCAGTTTGTTGCAGGCTTTGTTTTGGTTTCTTTTATACTTGGAATGCTTATCAACCAACCGGAAATTCCATTTTCTATGAATGGAATATTAATAAGATTGAGTGGGGAGAGTGCATTTGTGCTAATGAGTCTTCTAGGAGCAAATCTTGTACCTCACAACTTTTACCTGCATTCCTCTATTGTACAGGTATTATTTCCTCTCATTTTCCTCTATGCATATGCAATGAAATTTCTGCTTCCGTGGCATGCTGCAAAAACAATATCTTTAATTTGTTTGTGGATGCTCATCATATTCTGCTTGTTCATAAAGGAAAAACCCGCCTCTTGCAAAATGGTAACAGGCTTTCGTGGGTAGTTTCCTTGCTGCCGGACTTCTGAAGGTTTACTATCTTTGATAAATCTTATGCTCAAGTTGACAAGTACTTTGAGCAATGCTGGACTTTAATTTCTTTTTTATTATGGAATGATACACTTGTTATTTGTTATTCGTACTTGATTGTGTATACTTGGAGCAAAAACGTTGCGTTGTGAGTGGTTATCTACCAAGTCTCTCTGCCCTTACATCATCAGATTGTTTTGTTATCTAATTGAATAATGAAAATTATACATTCAATGTCTGAACTCTTTCTGATTTGATTGTGGAAACCAAAAGGGCTTTGAGCTCTCTTGCCTCAAGCTCTACAAGTAAACTATTGGCCCTTTTGGCTGTCTTATGTTTGTTTTCATTGATTACTTATTCTTAAGTTCCTTCAGTTTAATGTTAATCTTGCAAGCACCCTTGTGAAGGGACATGATGGCATAGATATTATTGCTTTGCATTGTAATATAATATTAGATGCCTTGAAGTTGGCCCAATGGGATTTCATTGGGGCATTTGTTTCCATGAATCAGGGATCTTTTTAAAAAGGGATTTTATGCAGAAAATAAAACGAGCATCCTTTATTACTCGATATTGTTGTTGGGGGGAATGCATCATTCACCAATATGTTAGTAATGATTTTGAGCAGTTCCTGTTACATGTTTCTAGATAGGCGGCTGACCTCAATTCTAAAAGAAGGGTTAGTAACTGATAGTTTGTCTTCTATTGTATGGTTTGGACAAGTGCTCCATCCACTGTATGTCGCTTGCATGGGAGCCTGTACACTTCGTCTGGTTTTTCTAGAAAAAGTTTTTTGAAATTGTGAATGTCTATGTTTCGATCAAAAAAAGACTTTCGCTCTTAAAATTCCATAGAACTATTTTATTAATCATTTAGATTTCATTCCACTGAACACTTTGATCTATGCTTTTTAATTATTTTACTCTAAGGATGTTCATCAGTAGTGCCTTATGAGGAAGGTATAAAACGAACTTACCAAATTTAAATGGCATACAACGGAAAAAAAAAATAGTTTGTCGCATATTCTAAAAGTGACATTCCCTTACTTTGTTTATTTATGCATATAGATGTAGTCCCCGGTATATTTCTTTTGAGTTTAGGCTATAACAATGTTTCTTTTGATAAAATTAGAGGTTCTTAATGTTTTATTTATGAATTTAGGTTTGTCTTTGATCACCCATCACTTCCCATACACCTTTGATCATTTGTGCACCTAGGTGAAAAAGATTGTACATCATGTTTTATGTCAATCTGAGTTTTCTTTTTCTTTTCTTTTCAGTGGCATCAGGGACCGGCAAGCATTTCAAAGAATGCTTTGTGTCATAACCATTTTTTTGCCATATTATGTGTTTTCAGCGGTCTTTATCTGGTAAATAATATGTTGATGACCTCCTCGGCAAATGAGTTCTACAGCACAGGGCATGTTCTGCTAACTTTCCAGGATGCGTTGTCACCAATGGAACAGGTCTCCTTTCCCTCTACAATTGGTTTACAAAAGAATATTTACAGCATCCTATTTGCCGTTTGTGTTCTGAATGATAAACAAATATATAATAATCCTGAGATTCTTATGCAGGTCTTACGTAACCCAATAGCTCTACTTGGGTTTTTACTCCTTTTGTTTCTTGCAAATCAAATCACCGCATTAAGTTGGAGTTTAGGTGGAGAAGTAGTAGTGCAAGGTTTCTTAAAATTGGATATTCCGGGTTGGCTTCACTATGCTACAATTAGAGTGATTACTGTTTTGCCTGCCCTTTATTTTGTCTGGACTTCAGGAGCCGAAGGGATGTATCAGCTACTATTATTCACTCAAGTTTTGGTAGCTCTACAACTTCCATCTCTAGTGATCCCCCTTTTTCGTGTAGCTACATCTAGATCAATAATGGGTGTACACAAGATTTCCCAGTTTCTGGAACTGTTGGCATTGATCATATTCATTGGGATGCTTGGCCTGAATATTGTATTTGTGGTAGAAATGATGTTTGGAAATAGTGATTGGGCGAGTGATTTGAGATGGAATGTGGGGAGTGGTGTATCTATCTCATATTTAGTTCTTCTAACAACTTCCGTTTCATCGTTATGTTTTATGCTTTGGTTAGCAGCCACACCTTTGAGATCTGTCAGTGTTCGATTAGATTCTAAGACGTGGAACTGGGATATGCCAAACACTCTGCCTAATCCACCGAATATTGGCGAGAAATCTTATTTAAGTGAAACAAGATGTCGAGAAGATGAACCTATGCATGTACAGGAACCCACACCAGCTGTAACAAAGACCTTGGAGTACTCTGATGTATCACATCCAAGTTTTCATCCTGCTCTACCTAAATCTGTAATGGAACCTGAACTCCACGTGAATGTTGCAAGGAAGAATCATTCTGCTATGTTGGCTTCCACATCAGAGTCTGAAATTGTAACAACAGTGATTAATGAGATTTCCCATTCTCAATTGGAAGACACCAAAACTATAACAATGGAAACAAATAACCCAATTGAGAAAACTATGGAAGTTGAAGGAGATTTAAATGCTGAAAGGGATGATGATGATGATGGTGATTCGTGGGAAGCTGAAGAACCTTCCGGATTTGTGTTAGCAAATGTACCATCTTCAACATCAGATGGCCCTGCATCATTCAGGTGTCTTAATGGAAAGAGTGACGAAGGAGGGAATAGCTTTGGAAGTCTTTCGAGAATAGAAGGCTTAGGGCGTGCAGCAAGGCGTCAGCTAGCTGCTGTTCTTGATGAATTCTGGGGACAACTATTTGATTTATATGGCCATATAACCCAGGAAGCAAAGGCTAATAAAATTGACGTTTTGCTGGGAGTGGGTGTCGATTTAAGACCTACCAGTTCTTTGCAAAAAGTGGATGTATGTAGAAAGGACTACTCTGAATACTCAGGATCTTTAGGAGGTATAGTTTCTAACACTTCAGCGAACTCTGATCTATATGATTCTTCCAAGCAGCCTTTGATGCAATGTAATTCAGAGTCTTCTTATGGCCTCCAAAGGAGTACTTCCTCAATGCAGCCAGATCACATCCAATTATTGGATGCTCATGTGCAGAACTCGAGCCACAATCTCCTTGATTCTGGTGAGAGGCGCTATTTCAGTGTACGTAATCTACATTCATCAGAGACTCGGGATTATCAACCAGCTACCATACATGGTTATCAGACTGCATCTTATCTTAGTCGACTTGGTAAAGACGGAGATTCTGCTAACCTAAATGGTCCAGTGGACTTGTCATCACTGAAATCCCCTTCGATAGTTAATGCAAAGTACAGGGAGTCTCTTGCGTTTGCTTTGGGGAAAAGGTTGTGTACTGGTCCAAGTGTAGGCCAACCCCCTGGGTTCCCAAAAGTAGCTATCACTAGAGATTGCCAATTACAATCTGAGAGGTCTTATAACGATTTCTACCCTTCTGGATCTGTAGATAATACACTCAACTCAGTTAATACTAAAAAGTACCACAGTTTGCCAGACATTTCAGGATACTCCATCCCCCACAGGTCTGCTTATGTGTCTGATAAAAATGCTCCATGGGATGGTTCTGTTGGACATGGATCTCATGCTAGTAGGACTTGTTATGAAAGACCACCATATTCAAATTCTGGAACAAGAACAGGGAGTCATTTGGCCTTCAATGAACTCTCTTCATCCAAAGATTACAACGAGGCAGTCTCTTCACAGTTGAGCTCTGGTTTTGATGCTGGATCTGTACGGTCTAGACTGCCTTGTGAGCAGTTTGGGCCTGAGAAAAATAGTAATATTGTTATGGAAGGTGTGAGAAATAGGCCTAATGCAATAGTTCAGGAAACTATGGATATAGAGAAGAAACTTCTTCTGTCAGTTAGACTTTGCATTGTGAAGCTCTTAAAATTGGAGGGTTCGGAGGGTTTGTTTAGAAAGAATGGTGGAGCTGATGAGGATTTGATTGATTGTGTCGCCTCGAGGGAGAAGGTTATTTGTGAATTTGAAACTAGGGAGACGAGTCAAGTAAATCATGTGGGTGAAGCTCACTATTGTCTTTCTGATAGGAAACTTTGTTTTTCTTCGTCTCCAGTTCCTAATTGCGGGGAGGGATGTATATGGAAAAGTGATTTAATAATAAGCTTTGGGGTGTGGTGTATCCACAGTATTCTTAACCTTACACTTGTGGAAAGCCGGCCGGAGCTTTGGGGGAAATACACCTATGTTCTCAATCGCCTCCAGGTAAATTATCTAAACTGTTTCCCATCTTTAAGAAATTGAATCAGATTAATCCCCTTGCCTGTATAATTTCTCCACTACATTGGCAGTTCTGTATTTTTTTACTTCTGTTTTTGGTCTATGAGCAGGGCATCATTGATCCAGCTTTCTTTAAGCCTCGTAGTCCTTTGGCCCCATGCTTTTGCCTTCAAGTTCTACCCGCGCATCAGCGAAAGTTAAACCCCCATCTCTCAAACGAGATGCTACTCCCAACTGCAAAACCCAGCAGGGGCAAATGCACAACTGCATCAGCGTTGCTTGAGCTTATCAAGGATGTGGAGCTTGCGATCTCAAGCAGGAAAGGACGTACAGGAACTGCTGCAGGTGATGTTGCTTTCCCTAAGGGGAAGGAAAATTTGGCGTCTGTTCTCAAACGGTACAAGCGGAGGTTATCTAATAAGCCACCGGGCACTAATGAAGGCACAGGTTCACGAAAGACCCCACGTAATTACCTTACAACCAGTAGCATTTGCATTGACAGAATCGGTGCTAGTTGAGCTGTTTTGTAATTTACTTTCTAAAACAGCTCATGCTATCAAGAAATGTTGTCCGCGTGTATCAATTTCCGTGCTGATCATGCAGCAAATTTAATCCAATTATATTACATACACGTTGGGCAAGATGTACTGTATGCTAGTGCTGCAAAATCTAAGTAAAAAATGGTTAGATGACAAGTTGGTTATACCTTTTTTGCTCGTTTTTTTGGTTAAAAGCCTCACCTCTGCATATCGTGGTTAACTTTTCAGAAAATCACCCTAAGGATCAAGTCATGACTTCATAAAAAAGTCGTTGTCTGTAAACGAGTTTGACTATCAAATTGAAATCATTTGAGTAAAGGACCATTTTTGTGTAAGATGAATGATTAACATAATTATACTAGATCAAATTAATTAAAATTGTGAGGCGAGATGCAATTTCTGTAACATTGAAGCCATGCATGTGTGTGATGACTTCAGTGCAATTTACATCAAGAAGAAATCGTCATAGCATGTGACTTTGACTACTTTGATTATAAATAAGATGAATTGAAGTTGATATAGACAATAACAACTTTGATTTATTTATGTTTGTTATGAATTTGAATATGATCTGGGTATGTGTTTTATGTTTTTTAAATCTTGGTTTTTTCAAAAGAAGTAATGGGAATTTTATACCAAATTATCTTCTAACATTTTCAATTTACAATTATAGTTTTTAAGTTTTCCGAAAAACTTACACCATGCAAGTTAAAAATAATAAAGTTCTGGAAGAATTATAGGAGCAAAAATTACTACTTAAAACCTCAAATCCCAAAAATAATTATACTGAAGTTGTCATGTGTAAGTATGATTTGAGTTTAAATTCCATTGCAATGTAATTGTCACATGAAAGGACGATTTCTACTCAAAATCAATTTAACCGAAATTGCCAAAAGTCAACTCATTTAATTATGATTTTAGCTGAAATTATTTTCAAATAAGTTGTCATTAATTAACAACGAATTTAGTTCAACTTAGTTTTCGACAAAAATTACAATATTTGATGCCAACTTTAATTGAAATTTTGTTTAAAGAAGTTCTTAACTTTGGAAAAATTCATCTATTATGGTGAATACTTCACCTTAATTAGAAATTTAAGCTATGATTAAGTAAAAATAATCTGTTTTTAACTCTTACAACTTCATATTAACGAAAAATAAAGAAGCCATAAATTTTCATAACTTTATCTTCCAAAGTCAGAACTCGTTTCTGATTCTAACAACTTTAAAATAAAATCGTTTATATAAAACAAGATTTAGTGTTTTAAATAATTTTAAAAAAAATCCAAAAATGTAATATCAAAAACAAATTAACCTACTTTGGGAAGAAAAAGAAAACCTAAAATTTACTACGAGGTTATTAGTATTAACGGAATTGAGGTTGATAAAATAATGATAATTCGTTTACAATTACTTCAGCCTGTATATGATGCACTTGTGTTCATAAATTTCAATTCAGAACTGACATTTTATTTGGCAACGGAAACCTTCTATTGCGTAATAAACTAGGATAAATGTTACTCTAACGTTTTTGTACGAACTAATTAACTAATTCAATGCGATTAAGACAATTTAGATATTAAAATTATTGTAAAGACCAAAAAAAGTAAAGTTAAGATTTCAGAATGGGGTTGGTGGTGGTGATATCATTGCCGTTAATATTAATCATCTTGATATTGGCTTTGGGGTGTTACCTGTGTGGCCGGGCCAAGGGTCGGCGACAAAACCCACAGCAGTATGGGCCTCCTGCTCCTCCAGTACAGGCCCAACCCAAATAATGCCTACCCTCTGTGGTTTGAGTTTGTTCATCATCAACACTGCAGCCACTTTGGATTGGAGTTTGAAAACTATACATATATATCAACACATCCAGCTTTTTTTCTTGGATAACATGGTTATCTATCTACACAGTTGATGAAAAACTAGTACAATGGAATGCTACGGTTCATAGCTTAATATTGAATAAAATAGTAGAGCATTGAAATTTGTTTCCACATTAGTGGGTATATTTGGTGATTAAATATTTAAGGTACAAGAACTGGTTGATGCTATGAGAGTATGTAAAGAGGCATTACATATTAGTATGTGTTGGACAAGTTTATGAGAACTCTAACTCCAAGATTTAATCATGTTGTTATGGTTATTGAGAAAACTCGTGATTTGAAGGAGATTGAAGAACTTCAACATTTATTGAAAGTACATGAATACCGTATTAATGAGTGAAGACACTCTTAAGAACAAATACTCCAAGCTTGATCTCAATACAAAGATAAAGAAAGGGTTCAAGAAAGGTGACAAAAGTGGCATTAAGCACATTCTAACGATCCTATCAAAGGCAAAAAGAAAAAATCTTGCACCAATTTTGATGGAGATATAGAAGTTTGATAAAAATAAAAATAAAGGTAAGGTGCTATATCTGTCAGAAATTTGGAAATTTTGCCAAAGAATGTTGGAAAAGGGATGGAGCCAAGAACAAACCAAAAGATAGAGCTCATCTAGCACAAGATGATACTTCAAATTTCGAGGTTGTTATGTTAATGGCCAGTATAAATGAAAACTAGTCCGATGATGCAATTTGGTACTTGGATTCAAGTTGTTCAACACATATGACTAGAAAGAAGGAGTGGTTTGTAAAAATGAAAGAAGCCATGCAAGGGAAGATTAAGTTTGCTGATAACAAAAGTCTCACGGTAGGGGGACCTGGAAGAGTTGTTTTGAGAGATAGTGATGATAGAGAAGTTGTGATTGATGAAGTGTTATATGTTCCTGTTGAAAACAAATTTACTAAGTCTAGGCCAACTGCTCCAAAACGGATTTGTGATGAAAATGGATGACAATTGTCTCAATATCTTTGATCAAAATAGAAGATCAATCATTCAAGCTCATCTAGACATTTCGTGTGGTGATGAATGTTGTCAAACATCACTGTTTTGTTGTTTCTAAAAACAAAACAGAATGGTTATGGGATTTGAGGTTTGGACGTCTAAATTTTAGATATTTATCTCAACTGAGTTAGCAAAAAATGGTTGAAGGCCTACCTATGATTGAAATTCCTAAAGCAATATGTAAAGAATGCATTCAATGTAAGCAAACTAGAGGAAAATTTCATAAGTTCTTGCCTCAAAGGACAATAGAGAAATTGAATGTGGTATATTCAGATGTGTGTGGGCATTTTCAAACTAAAACACTTGGAGACTGGAAGTATTTCTTGTTCTTTGTTGATGATTGGACCAGGAAAAGCTGGACATACTTGCTATCAAGGAATAATGAGGTGTTGCAAGTTCTAATAAAATTCAAGAATATGGTAGAAAGACAAAGTGAAAAAAAGATAAAAACCATCAGGATAGATGGAGGAGGAGAGTATACGTCTATAGAACATGAGATTATCCCTCCTTATATTTGGAAGATATAATCATTCACTAAACATTCAATCAAGAGTCGAGACTCTTCAATACACGCCTAACTTGAGTGTCATGTGTCTTTTGTAAGTACCTCCTCTCTCTATTAGGGAGGCGACCGAACCGTTAAAGCTTGAATATCACCGAGCAGCCAAGATTGCAGACGATCGAACGATCCAGACAGAAAGAAGATAATCGAAAAACCTAATTTAAACATTGGAAAGCGGTAAAGCCACAAGAAGATTAGTCTATTAATCTCACAAAAAATCTACACTGAAACAATTTATATTTAATTTTACTTAATTTTGAAACTTATACACTTAAAAGTATTTATTTTATTAATAAATTCAAAGTAAATTTCAAAAATCTGTATACATAATCGTGTAAATTACTCCATCGTGTATTATTATACATGATCGTGATGGTGTTGCGATGACTTTGGATCCAAATTAAAGAAGGTTGCCCTTATCAATCATCATCAAATTCCCAAGCGAAACCATCTTCACTCATTCACTCAATCGACCACCACGGATTCAATCTTCAATAGTGCTTTAATTACACCCTCTTAAAGATTGAATCTATACGTTTCAAACTATCCAACAGTATTGTGACACGTAGAATACGCTTCACCGACGAACCGTGTCACAAGCTTGAATCTTATTGCTGCTCCACCACTTCCATTATCGTAATCAGATTGCATCTATTTCTTCCCTTCAATCTTTCATTAAATCTCTTTCCTCGCTCTCCACCTCCTGTGTTGCAGAAGCTGCTCCCTTCACTGACATAATCGCCAACAGGTACGCCTTATGTAATTTCTTAATTCAATTTCTTTCTTCCCATTCAAACAATATCCAATAAATTATCATTTCTTGATTCTCAATTTATCTGTTGTTTCAATTTTGGAATGAAACCCATATGTCGGTCAATCATGCTTCAGTTCATTTGGAAAATTAAATCACGAATATCCTTTTAGTTCTGAGGGATGAAGATGTGATGTCGTAGGTATAATCTGTAACTAAAGACCAAAGAAAGTAAAGTTAAGAGTTCAGAATGGGATTCGTGGTGGTGATATCATTGCCGTTAATATTGATCATCTTGATATTGGCTTTGGGGTGTTACCTGTGTGGCCGGGCCAAGGGTCGGCGACAAAACCCACAGCAGTATGGGCCTCCTGCTCCTCCAGTACAGGCCCAACCCAAATAATGCCTACCTTGTGGTTCATAGCTTAATCTTGAATAAAATAGTAGAGCATTGAAATTTGTTTCCACATTAGTGGGTATATTTGGTGATTAAATATTTAAGTTCATGACTTCAAAAAAAAAAAATGAAGTAAAATTAATTAGTTATTTGATTTTCGTGTTTAAATTATAGTTTGTTTCAATCTTTCTGTTTTCTAATTTATTTTTTTCTTTGCCTTTCTTTCTACTCTCGCTGATTTTTCAGGAGTTATTGTGAAAGAATCGTATATCTTAATTCTTTTTTATAAACCAACAGTTTTTTTTTTATTATAATAACTTCTTATAATAATCAATAAATTTTTATATTTTATTAAATCACATTTAAATTCATAATAATATTTCAAATAAGTTATATAATAAAATTAATTTGTCAATTAATTCTAACACTTTTATTAATTGATCAAATAATAAAAATAACCTAAACTAACTTAAGTGTAATATTGTTGTCGAGTCTTACTAAAAACAATTTAGTGAACACGATAATACAATGTTTAGATTTATTGAGAAACATATTGATGTAACAGTAGTAAAAAGAAGATGGTGAGAAAAAAATAAAGTTATGGAGGAAAAGATAACTAGGATTTGAGGAGTAATAGGTTAATGGTTAACAAGATGAATGAATTGATGATGATGGAAAAAAAAGTGATATTTAGAATTTATATTCTTGTAAATTGACGAAGAGTTTTCTATGCAAATCATTGTTTTTAAAGGGCTATTTACTTGTTTTATACTAAAAAATTTTTTATTACTTTTTCTAGACAGCCAAACCGATTCGATAACAAATAATTTTTTTTTTCTTAAATTTATTATTTTTTTTTCTTAAATTTATTATTTTTTTTTCTGGAAGAATGAAATTTTTTTGATTTTGAATCATCATAATATCTAGACTTAGTTCTTCCCTTTGAATAGAGGTTATAGTCATTTTTTAAAAAATTTTCAATCTAATAAGGAGCCAATATACTTGAGTGGAAGAATTTGAGGAAGAGTAAATAAATAGATTTGAGGATAAAGTATGTGTTGTTTATTTGAAAGGATTTGAAGGTGATTGAAAGTAGATTTAAAAATAAAGTTTGTGAAAGTCTATGAAGTATTTGATTGATATGATAAATTAAAATAATTTTTTAATAGATAAAAAGTGTAAATTACCAAATTGTCCTTAATGATAATAATAATATAAAATGATATTTATAAATAATATCTATTTTGTAAAAATTATTTAAAATAATATCATCAAAAAAATAATATATTATTATTTTTTATATTATTATAATCCTGTGTGTGTGATAATGATATAACATCTCTGTAAAACATGTAAAAATTTTGAAATAAAAAGATTAAAAAAAGGTTAAATTTGTAAAATCATATTCAATTCTTTCATATCTTCGCATACATTGAATGATACAATTCTCTCTTCCATCAATAAATTTGTGCTTCCAAATCCACGCTAATTAGTGGAAATGAACAAGATACAAATGAACAAGATATATCTTTCTTTTTTATCTTTATAAATAGAAAATTTTCGGATATAAACACGATATTAGTTATACAAAATTAGAGATACATCATCTAAGGCATAAAAGATGTATGTTGTAATACTTATATCTTTTGAGAAAAAAAATAAAAATTTTTAATAAATACTTAATGCAAGATAACTTAGCCAACTAATGAACATTCATTTTGAACTTAGTTTAATGTTGGTTAGTTATCAATCAAATGTGATTGATGCACCATATTTATAGTAATGAGAAAAGTAGAGGGAGAGAGTAGATAATAATTATATGAGCATGAATTTTGTTATATTTATGGAATGTTAGAAAACAATCCTATCCTGTATCAATTGTAATATAGACTTAAAGTGTCTCTTTGTTATTTTTGAAAATTATCTTTATTTATATATTTAATGTATTTTTTAGACATATTTGTGAATAGTTTAATAATGAATGGTATAATAAAATTAACCAACTTCACTAAAATAGTTTATACGACACCGTATTAGAAAAAAAAATCATTTTAAAAAATTAATTTACATAGCAAAAATTATCTTTACTTATTTAGTTTAATTAAGTAAATTAATGTTAATGAATTGACGAAGATATATGTCTTTGAGTTCAAATATAGCCATAACATACAAGCAAAAAGTTGTATTCCATCCACAAAGTAAAAACCTCAGTCAAGGCGATACATTCTTGTTTTATCATTGGATACATTGATTCCCAATAAGAGAAGAATTGGACTAGTGATCAACTTTTATTTTATACACTTTGGATTTATATATAATATATGTTACATTACTGATTTTTATTCAAGTCATTCTTTTTTATACTCTAAAATATTATTGAACAAATGAATGGTTTAAATATCTGATCTCTTATAATTAACGCTTAAACTTTTTTTTTCATATTATATTTGTGACATCTCAAATATATAATAACCTCAATCATATAATATAGGCGTCATCATTCAAATAAAGAGAACAGTCAGAGTATGACTTGCGATTGATTGGAGGATTACAGTCATCCAGAATGGCCTAGTTTAAAACTTTAATCATAGCAGAGTATTTCAAAATAATCTAATTAGTATCTCAAAATAACATAAGCTAAATAAGTGAAATCCTAAAGAGAGCTAAGTAGCAGCGTCAGCGTCCNCCAGCACTTGCTCCAAGGGGACCTCCTCAACAACATCTGCTCCCATCCAAGTGGATGATCATCGCAAAAGAAAGCATACCCAAGCAACATACAACACAAAAGTAAGGGTGAGTTAGGTAAGCAAACAACATACATATAATACAGTCAATCAATGTCATCATGCTTAATTAAACATAAAAAGAACAAGCAAGGCATACCAACCAAACCATGCATCAAATACTCAACGGGACTCATCCGGATTTGGTATAACTGTCTAGCTATTGGTTGTCTTTGCACTTGCATAGTTCAGCTGGCCCATCCCCAACACTATGCAAGGTAAATCCCCCAATCTGTCTATGTCTAAAACTCCAAGACTATAGACGAGGACCTCCCTCTACTCTCACCACTCACACTGTTCTTCTCTATTTGAGCATGAACAATGCTTTAAGTGTAGGGATAGACATACCATTTCAAAGCTCCCAACATTATACAGACAACAACAACATCTCTACAATCACATCCACTCATCTCACCCTGAGATGTTCAATTCACACTCAAGTTCATCAATTCACACTCATGTTATTTCAAGTCACACGAGTCACCTAGATAGACATACATACATGACATTCGGTAAAGCAAACAACGTTAATCAATCCATATACCTTAACTAACCAATCACAAATCACCAAATCTATAACATCTCTCGCAATAAGATACGCATTGCTCAATAACATGC
>NC_028353.1:4833534-4844296 GCF_000741045.1 Vigna radiata var. radiata
TTATTTCAATATCAAGTTTTTAATATTAAAAGTGATCCTTACACATATTTTCTATTAACCAAAATTTTTAACATTTCAACTCCATTTAATAATATTGTGTGTGTATATATATATATATATATATATATATATATATATATTACACTAATCCCATAAATAGTTACGAAACAGGAGACATATGTATCTTTATATTTTACTACTATTCAAACAGAAAATAGAGGAGAACTATCATCTTCTCATACCATATAACACTTCAAGCATCAAATTACCTATTTCTCACCCCAATTTGTATATTCTGTAAACACAAAAACACATGCCAATATGTATACAATATTACAGAATCTAGTATATCATAATATAATCAATTACCCAAAACAATTCAACATCAATTTAACAATTATTTCGTACTTAAATCATCAATACCCATATGACTAGAAAGGAATAGCAAGAAACATATCATTC
Organism: Vigna radiata var. radiata; assembly: GCF_000741045.1. NCBI lineage: Eukaryota > Viridiplantae > Streptophyta > Magnoliopsida > Fabales > Fabaceae > Vigna > Vigna radiata. The sequence continues at coordinate 4,833,997 of NC_028353.1, forward strand.
ATCACACACACAATTAAACATACTAAATAGCTCCCCTTACCTTGAAATTTCTTTTCTCAGCTCAAAGACCCGCAGCTACATTACCCCCACACGCGAATAATCTAGACAACACCCTACAACCCGCCATGTGGTGATAAAGAACAACGCTTAGAGTTAGAATTTGACAGGGATTGGAAGAAAAAAAAAAGAAGACACATGCAACAACAGATTGCTCTAGGGTTCCAAAACACCGAAGAATAGTGAAGAGCAACTTACAACCAGGAATCCTGAAATCGATCGGTGCCAATTGAAGCTCTCGACGTCAGGATCGTTTAGGCGCCTACGAATCGAAATTCTAACGGTTCAATTGAGAGAAAAGATAGAGAGAAGACAGAGAAGGGGAATGAGGTTTTCTAGAAAGAGAAGCTTTCTTGAGGAAATAACTTTGTTGTTTAGAAAGTTCAGCAGAAAACTAAAGAAAATAGGTTTTCTTTTTATTAAATGCCCCTCCCTTTTATTCTTAATTCAACTTTCACCCTATATTTCTTTTTATAAATATTTATAATTATAATTAGGTTCTTACAATATTTATATAATTTTAGTAATTCATATCTATATATTTATATATATATATATATATATATATATATATATATATATATATATATATATATATATATATATATATATATATATATATATTTGGACGCGTTAAGAATTTATAATAAGAGTATAATATGTATCGTAGCTTGCAAATATTTCCAATTTTTATAATTTATAAAAATGATTGACTTAAACAAGTTGTGTCATTTCTAAATTTACCAAAATAACATTAGGAGATTTAATTATCAAATTATATTTTAAAATTCGATGACTGAATTGAACGCAATTTTCATGCCATTTCCATGGCTTAGATATCTTTTAACTTATGAATTTAGTAAGTTTTTATTAAAAAAATATTTTGTTTTGTGTTTTATTCTATTCATTAGGTGAGCAATCAGAGTCAACTTTAAGAAGCTTTACACGTTCTTCAGTATTTTCTATCTCTAAAATATCAAAATCAATTTATAAAATGAGGAGATATTGTGTTGTGTTGTGTGTTTAAAATACTATGTTTTATCGAAAAAAATTTCCGTAGACATATTTTTTAAAATAATTAAAAAATGTGTTTTAGAATACAATTTTAATTATTTTTAAAACTTAATTTTTGTGTTTTAAAATATGATTTTAACTTTTTAAAATTGTAATCTAAAATATGATTATTTTAAGAAAACAAAGTCATTTTTAAAGTCAACTTTTAGAAAAAAAAATTGTATCAGAAAAATAGAAAGAAACATTAATTATAGAAAACTAAAGTAGAAAAAAGATTGGAAGAGGGTTGTTTCTTGAGAACGAGAGGGAAACAAGTTATGGATATTTTAAAATAAAATAAAAATAAAGAGAGGAGATGTGAGAACTGGAAATAAATGAAAAGGACACTAATGAAGAAAAGATTTTAGACGTATGTTATTTTTGTCTTTTAACGTCACATTTCGAATTGATGTCTTTAAAGACGTTAGTGGGACGTCGGATTCTGCAGGTCTGAGTAGTATAGACGTCGGTTCAATGACACGACTGACGTCTATAAAGATATCGAATATGACACTAACCGATGTCTAAGGGTTGTTATAGACGTCAGACATGGCACTACCGACGTCTAAGGACACTATAAAGAAGTCAGACGTGACACTAACCAACGTCTAAGGATACTATAGACGTCGAACATGACATTAACCGACGTCTACGTAGTGTTCGTTGTGTTTTAGTGTAGTTCTGCTCGTGTCTTTGGGTAACGTAATAGTACTTCCTTCCTTTGCTAGTTTCTTCGAAAAAAAATTGTGTCTTTTGCATCTCTTATGACGTTTCAACCCAAAGACGAACCTGAGTCGTTTCCTAGATCCATTCTGACCGCCAAAGAAAAAGAATATGGTGGGTGTCACCGTATTCTTTTTCTTTGGCTGTGGGAAAGACACAAGAAAAACTCTACCAAAACACAACGAAAACTCATTTTAATCTGTTCAAATGAAACATAATACATCAAAGATTACTTTAATTAGATTAAAAGCAAGTTTAAACGGTTCAAAAGAGATCAAACACACCTGAAAATGCAATGCAGCGGAGAGAAAAGGTGAAGGAAAACGATGAAGTACGCGAAACTACTGGTTCGCAATCACTGATTTAAAAAGAAATTAGACGTCAATTGCCCAGGAGACCGACGTCTATAATGGAATATACGTCGGGTACCTCACTAATATGACGTCCATTCGATTTAAAAAATAATATTCATGGTATATATTGATGTCAGATGTAGTGGAGATCGACGTCTATAATCAAATATAGACGTCGGGGTGGCGCTATCAGACATCTAGATGGCGGAAAGAAATGACTTTTCACATTCCTGTCAGACATATAGACGTCAGTTACTAGGTGTCCCGACGTATATAATATTATAGACGTCGGACCACCCCCTAACTGAGTCTAATGAATGACATTAAAAGTCAATTTTGCACTAATGAGAAAGGAAAAAAAAAAATATATATATATATATATATATATATATATATATATAATCATAACATATTCTTAAATGATTTGTTAATTAATACATTGATGACTTTTATAAAATTAATGTAATTAAAGTATTTAAAGTGTTTAATTAAATATTAAATAATTTTTAACATGTTCACTTCAGATTTTGAGAGACTAAAAAAATCTTATACTAATTTAAAAATCAGTTTGAAAATATAATTTTACAGTAATATCAATATAGAAAATAATGACCTTTTTAATTTTGGGTCAATAAAGTTTAACAAATTTCTTTCCAAAAGCATTAATGTATTTCTAGTGTCTGGTGACTTAAGTCTGGGAGGAAATTCCTTAGGAACTTGCCACTGAGAAATTAAAGAACCGAGCTTTATCGAAAGTTATGATGGAGGACAATAATGGCAGTGGAATTAGAGAAGAAGACTTAAAAAAGTTACTTTTTTCTTTCCAATGTTTGAAAAACAAAAATCTCCATTTTAATGCTTCACAGGTTTGAAAAAGACTGTTACATTCAATCTGTAACAGTTCCAAAGCCTAAATTATCCACTGACAGAAATTTTGCCCATAAACATATAAAATAGTTATAAAATAATGTATGTTACGTTAATATACGTCCCAAAAACATTACTCTACAAAAATTAAACTAATGAATATAATCGTAATAATATAATTATATAAACATAAGCATGAAAGTATAGTTAATTTAAAACATACTCGAGGAAATATTAATATCTAGAAACACATGTTATACAAGGTTTCATTACAATAAACTATCATACAATAGAAGTTGAAAGTTTAAGATTTTTCAAAAACAATAAACTAAATATATTAATATATATGCACCATTAATTACATCTTTAAATTAATACAGAAACAAATAAAGATATATATTAGAAATCATAATTATATAATACATAACAAAAATGTCATAATCAATTTATTAATCGTGTTCCTTGTTTTATTAGACACTGAAAAGTAGAAATCAACCTAAATTCCACTAATTTTGAAAGACATTTAAGTTGTTATATGTCACACAAAACACCTCTAAGTTATCTATAATATGATCCATTAGGCTTCTTATATATTAGGTCATGATTAGCAATAATTGTGTAAGAATATATATTATTTTCTCACAACTTCGTACCTTTATTGAATATATCTATATTAATATTGTATACATATCTCATTTCTTAATTACATCATACATATTTCAAGTCAAAGTTAACCACAAATCACCTCATCCATAATTATATCATTATTTCACATTTTATAATATAAAATTTTTCACATCAATCTATTAAAAATCATAAAGTACAATAATTATAAAGCGGTTCATAATATAAAAAAAAATAAAATTCATTAGATACCTTTTAAATCATATGACAATTTTTTTTAAATAACTTTTTTTTTTATTCTTTTAGCAAATTTCTGTAGGTTTTACAAAATGCCTAAATACCTATCTGGAAAAACAAGATACCGTATCAAATTTTCCCACTAAGTCAACATAAAAACTCAACTAAATCAATACATATTACTTTATTGTATCATCTACACTAAAATTCATAATTCGAAGAAAAACTAAAAACCAATTTTAGACTCACCAACACAAAATTCCAAAATTACTATTTATAATTTATGTTAAGCTTCTCCACCAATATTTAATGTAAATTAAACCAGTTTTATTAAATTCAATCTACTACTTAAACCAAAGAAATACATATATACTAAATGATAAGCAATAATTTATATTATAATATAAAAATTGCACTTATTTTTCCACGTTCAACCAATATTCAATTAAACGACATAGATCAACTAAAACTTTCAAGCAAAGCACCAACCAATCAACTTTATTCTGCCTTTCCAAGTTTCCATTCAACAACATGCATGGTTTCAAAGTAATATAAATTTATCACTTTTAAAATAATATCACATATATTAATGTAAGAAAATACGCCTATCCCTACCGTTAGTGATGGTGGGTCTTTATATTAAATACTTGATTGTTTAAATTAGCATGAAATTATTATCTATTTGTTTAACTGAAATAGCAAAGAATTATATCAATCAAGCACTGAAAAGAGTACGACTGTACTCAAGTTTAGTTTTACTCTATTAACTATATAAAAAATGCTTAATAGGTTTAGAGGTCTCTATTTATGTGGATTGGTTCCAATTGGGTCCCTAATTTAATAAATTTGATTCAATAATATCCTTTTCACAAAAGCATTAATTTTTTAAACAGATGACATGCTGATACATCCTTTTATTTTCAGGTGACAAAGTTTGAGTTTTATACGTAGATTTATATCATTTTAAATTGTGAAATATAATAAAAGCATAATTAATAAATGATTTCTGGAAATATAATTATAACTTATTAAATCAATGTTTCCTATTTTGATCTTTCCAAATTTGGGGTCGGTGTTTGCAAAATTGGAGAAATTAGGGTTTGTGGGTGGGTTCGTCCTCCTCTATTTTGTCGTGAGCAAAGGAAGGAGAAGGAGCCTCGTTTCTTTTTTGTGCGTTTCGACTCAGTTGTGTGGGCAGGTCGCTTGGATCCCAACTTCATCGGCGTGGAGGAACGCTGGGCCTGGACCTTGGGTCAGGGCTGGGGTAGATTTGTGGGCTTGGGTTTGAATTTGACTTGAGCTAGTTCGGAGTTAGTGTCGGAATCAAATTCAGAGGAGGACTTGGGGTGAGGCTTGGAGGGATGGTTTGCACAAGCAGGGAGAGTGGAACGTTGCTTCTCATCTTCTTCTTTTGAATAATCGTCTTCCTCTTCAGAGGAAGAAACTTGTGTTGTTGCTGCTGCATGCTGTTGAGAAGAATGCGGTCGGTCATCCGAATCTGAGAAAAATGATATCATCTTTCTCATATTCGAAGGAGGAAGTAGATGAAGGATCTTCTACAGGTGCAGGACACTGCTTCGGCTTCTTTGTCATGGTCGAAAATTTAAGAATAGAGAGAGTGACAATGAGAGAGAACTCAATACAGAAAAGTGAACAGGTTTTTTATAATATAATTAGTTCTTTTTTATAAATAATAAAAATAAGATTAAACATTTTTATTATCCACGTATAAAGCTCAAATTGTACCATTTGGAAATAAAAAGATACATAAGCATGTCAACTGTTTAAAAACTTAACTCTTATCTATTGCATTTAACAAAAAAGATATTATTTACTCAAATTTATCAAATTAGAGAGCTAATTGGGCACTTCCAACATAAGAAAACCCAATTAAAACGAATTTTCATAAATAGAGACCTCGGAACCTATTAAATCTTAAAGAAAAAAATCATGTAGTTAGAAATTGATTAAAAGTTTATTTCTCTTAATTTGGCCACTTTGAAACCAACAACACAGGCTAAAGTAGTGTAATTATTATTTCTATTTCTACTAAAATCAACTTGAATTATTAATATTATTACTACTATTAATTGTTGCTATTATTATATTTATAATGTGTATGTAAAACATTTAAGAATTAAATATAAATAGTTATTAATTGAATAAACTATAAGTTATTTTGTCCACTGGAAATTTTTATATTTGTTGGATTAAATATTTAATTTAATATTTTTTATTTTATTTGAAATATATATTCTAACAGTAACAATCCCATTAAAGTTATAGTTATTTATTTCTCAAGAATCAAACTATTATGAAATGACTAAAAGTTAATTACTCCATTTGCTCCCATTGTGATTAATCACACTGGTAATGCAATGGAGTAAATCAGTGAAAAAGGGCACACGATTTCTGTAGTATTTAGTCCAACCATTGACTCTTTTTTTCAGTTCTTAGTCAACAGAACCTCCTTGATTTCTTAACAAGAGATTTTCATAACGCTTCAAGCTAATACTTTTATTATGTCAATGTCAATTAGTTTATCCACTAATCAAAATCACACCCTTTTTAGTCTGAAAAACCTAATTATTCATCTCAAAATACACTTGACTAAATATAAATAATTAATATAATTATTCATAAAATACAAAAAAAAAAAAAAATCCAACAATATTAAAAGATGATTGCGTTGGTACAAAATAAAAATACATTAATAATTATTGATTTAATATTTAATTGAAAACTTATAAAATAATACTTTTATTTATATATATTCTAAACTCAATTTATACGTAATTGACGTGAAATCTCAAATGTATTTTTATACAAAAATATATATATATATATATATATATATATATATTTGAATATGTGACTAAATGTTAATGGTGATTTGATAAAGAATGATAAGACTCTTTTTATGTTAGAATTTGAACAATTTTGATATTATTTAAAAAAATATATAATTCAATAATACATAATTAACTTATAAAATGAAATAATGAGTTGTATAATATAAATTTATCTCATCTAAGATGAATGTTAAGTAAGAATTTATTTCAGAAAGTAATCGAGGGAGGAGAGTGTAGAGTAAGGAGTAGTTGGAAATTACCTATGCATTTGTGTTACAGGTCAAGTGCAGACAGAACATGAAAACCTTAACAAAGCACATGTTTTCTTTTTCTCACCTAATATAATGTTGGACTTTTTCTTCTTCAATCCTTTCCTTCGACACGGTCAGCGTTCAAACAGGGTGGCTATTTTTTTGATTCCTCACTTATGCACATACTTAGCATTCACGTCAGCACAATAACGCATTTCAGTAATTGTTTGAGACAGAACAACCAAAATGACCAAGTATTTTCTTCCAATTATTTAATTTTATATAATAACACGTGTGACTGTATCTCAAATAATCTAGAAATTTGAATTAAACAGAAAATAAAAAATATATTTTGACATATACAATATTTTATATTTTTTTATATTATCTTTTCTATATTTTATGTTTTTATTTTTTGAAAAATTATAAAAATTTATTCTTTTAAAATTATTTTTGTAACCCATAATTACTCTAGGCTAATTATGAGTTAGGCTTTCTTATGAGTTAGGGTACCGAAAAGCAAATGTATTTGTTGATATGAGTAGTCAAATCAATTCCTTTTAAGCTATCCTTCAACTGTATAGTCTCATACCTATACAGTCTCTAGATCCCTCTCATTCCGGTGTATGTTCGATTCGTCTACGTGCCCCTTCCACTGGAAGCTTGCCAGGAACCGCTCCTTGTCCATGCCTCTTGCACCGACGATCACTTCCCGCCTTCGTTAGTGTCCGGGTGTCACAATTTTACTTTTATTATATGTATAAAATGAATGTCAATATGTCAGGATATCCTTATTTCTAATATATACCTTCTTTTAAGTACTAAAATAAAATTAAAAAATTCATTATAATAATAAAAAAAAGGATAAAGCTACAAATTTTAATTTTAACGTTGTTAGAAAAAAAAAAGAAAAAAGAAGAGAGATGATAATGGGAGTGTGGTATGAGTGGGTTGACTTGAATTGGCACGACACACACATGAGAGCAGAGTTGGTTGCGGCTCTGGCACACAGTTTCATGGTAAGATGCAAGGGACATAGTGGTCCACCATGTGATGCATATTTTGTCTCTTTTTATTACTTTATATTTTTAAGTTCATACTTCTTTTTCCAAACACCCTTTATTTCTGTCCTTAAATATTTTCTCATTTCTTCATCTTTTCTAAGGTAGAATATATATTACTTGTTTTTCCACACTCCTTTAGTCAGTCATAAACCTATTGAATAGTCTTTTATGAACGCTTCTTCTGTTGCATCATATATATATCACTGTCTTATCTACTTCCTATCTTTATTAATCAATTCACTTCAATTTAAACATAATTAAAGACAAATATGTCTCTCATACTAACCACTTCAATTTTAAACTTTTTAATACTTAATATTCAATTTTTAAATTAAGACAAATTATGTTATTAATTTTATATGATAATGTTGAAAATAAAAATTTGTCTATCTGTTAAATGAAAAGATCTATTAACAACGACATTATTTGTAAGGAAAATTATTATATAAGGTAGTTAAAATGTCTATGTCATCTTTAAAGAAAAGAGAATGAATTATGTGTTCAAGGAAACAAATATAACTATTAGAAACAAAAATCTAAAGGTTTTGCTGAAATTCTTTAATGAATATGACATTTATTTATTTCACTGGAAAGTAATCTAAAACTAAATTTAAAAATGAAATCATGAAATTGATCTATTTTTCATTATTAATAATTCTAGTGAAAAATATTAAACACAACTGAATCTTATTGTTCTCTATAAAAATAAATTCCGATTAAAAATCACAAAATTTATTTGTATTATTAAAAACTTAGATTGAATATCATAAAATAATTTATAGTTTTTTAAATTTTTGAAATTTTGATCCAATACGACCGTTAATAATGTATCTTAGAAGTTGAAAAAAAGAAACATATTTCAAAAAACTATTCATTCATAATACTCTATAGTACCGACAAATATATAATAACAATTGGTAAAGGTTGATTCATGTACAATAATCAACTACTGAAAAAATTGTAACGATTGAAAAGGACAAAAAATACACGTAAATTTAAAAATAGTAATAATTTTCAAAATAAAACAATATGACATATTTTAAACTCTTGTAAAGAAAATGGTTTATTCCAGTCAAAGACCTTGACCACTTAAGTATTAAAATATATATAGGCCAATATATGATTAATTTTTTTAATTCTTTAGTTTCATTTGGTCTCATCTCACGTGCTTAGACTCGATGATATAGTTCTTGAGAAATATGTACAGCAACATTATCCTATAAACAAGTTATCTCAAGAAAAGTATAAACTCAAGTCCATTATATATCACCAAATAAAAGTCCTATACCGATCTATATAAATGTCACAAAAAATTATATAAAATGGAATAGAATAATTAACTAGAACACGTTTAAATATATACAATTAAAATGCTTTGAATAATTTTTCTATTAGAAGGTAAAAAAGACTTTAAAACGAACTAGTGTTATGTATAACGTGGTAAATAGACAGAATTTTGGACTATATTGTTATAAAGGATTAGGTGTATTGAAACGAACTAGTGTTTTGTATAACGTGCTATGGATCCTAAAATGAAAGATTGAAGAGTGTTATATTATTATATAAGATTTGAGTTGAGCAAGTGGTGAGAAAAAAAGATATATATGGAAGTATAAGTATTAAAAAAGTAGATTAGATATGAATAGAATCTCTTAGTTAATTGGATGGTGTGGAAAAGTAGGAGTATGGAATAGTAGGAAAGCAGAGAATGTGAGATGAGAGGAGCGATTAAACTTAAAAAATAATTATTGACGAATTAGTATAGTATTAAAGCAGAGAATGTGTTTTGTTATGGACGTTATGGACATGCAAGGTTGACCAAGCGTTACCATCCTTATTTTTTCTCACCAACCAACCTCTTTCACTCTTTGGTCCACTCAGTTGGGCGCCACCACATTCAGCTACCAATGCGCTACTCCACGTGCCACAATCCCAGGCCATGCTCCAATCCGACGTTCCTAATTCATTTTCAACAAACCCCATATCTCGTTCCCTTCAGCTACCTACCCAACACACACCAACTCACCTCTATATAACTCTTCGACCAGACTCTTTTCTTCTCAGGAAATCCTCAACACACATAAACTCCTAAGCATTTCCTCTATCTCTCTCTCTTTACAAAACTCATCATCTCCATTTTTTCATTCTCTTCACTGTTTTAAGATGGAAGCAACTACCCTCACCAACGGCAACCAAAACGGTTCCTTCTGCTTCACTTC
>NC_028353.1:4847216-4853202 GCF_000741045.1 Vigna radiata var. radiata
CCAGGGTAAAATCATTGATCCTCTTCTCGAATGCCTTGGAGACTGGAATGGAGCTCCTCTTCCAATTTGTTAATTTTATCGTCACTTTCTTAAATGTTTTTTCTTTTGTATCTATGTAACTCTATGTTTTAAAACTATGCAATGCAAGCCAGTGTTTTCAAATTCGGATCGGTATTGAATTCAGGTTGAATATAGGTCAATGCATCATCAATTATATTAACTGATTGATTAAACTGCGGAACCAGTCCTTTATTAAAAATATAAAAAAAAAAAATCATCTTTGCAAATTTTGTATTTAGAAAGCTTATAATATACTTAAAGAAACACAAAACAAGTTAACACAAGTTTATAAACTCATCCCTCAAATTCAAAATACATGACCTCCATAATGTTAATGTTGTCGTATAAATCAAAAACAGATTCTTGTTCGGCTGTAATTTTTCTTTAAATATACATTCCATCAGACATGAACAGAATAACAAAGCATTATACAGTTTACTTGATGATTTTATGAAGTTTCGATCTTCCCTATCCTCTGTTCTCTATTTTCCCCTCTCCTTTGTTGGCTTCTCTTCTTCTTCTCTCGAATCCTAGATGGCATCAAAAGCTTAACAAAAATAGATTTGTGTGGTGTGTTGATGAGATTAAGGTCTGGTGAAGTATGTATTCCAACAAGAAATATTCTTTAAAAGAGCAAAACCTTTCAGGTGAAACAAGGAGGTCCAAGAAGTTTCAAAGATCTGATCAAGAAACAATGTTAGGGTTCACAGGAATGATATAGAGGCCACTTCTAGTGTTTGATGGTAAGATGTTTGATGATTGACGCATCAAGAATCATGCCAAATTTGCTTTCCAGGATGTTATAGACGTGATAAATGAAGGTCTGATTGAATTGAGCTCAAAGACTACTGATGAAAATAAAATAAACCACAAAATGCAGTAGAAACTAGATAGTATGGCACGATTTATTCTCTATGGAAAAAGTCTCTTTAACAACTCTTTTTTGACAACTTTTTGACAACGCATACGTGACAGTTTGTGATTGGTCCGTTTCAAATATTTTTTTAGAATAAATTCAAACAAACCAATAAAATGATGACACGTGTCTAGTTGTCAAACAGTTGTAAAAAAAGTTGTTAAAATATCATTGTCCCTTCTCTATTAGTATGTCAGTTCAAAGATCTTTAACAAGATCTCAAAAGTTGCTATTGTTAAAGAAATATGGAAGATATTGGTGAAAACTTATGCGGGTGGTGGCAAAAATAAGAAGGTAAGACTAAAACCTTGAGAAGACAATTTGAGATGTTGACCATGGATGAAAGTGAAATTGTGACAGAATATTTAATAAGGTACAGGAACTTATTAATGCCATGAGAGCATGTAAAGATGACATAAGTGGATCCACGAGAACATGCCACATATAACAACTGTAAAGTTTCCAATTTTTTTAATCTCTTCACAACTGTTAACGGATTCTCAATCGAATTTTTCAATTTTTTGTCACTGGCAGAGACTTCATCCACTCAGTCAGTATCCTATCAAGAATGTATGTTCGTTGTTAGCTTCATCTTTGATAGCAGAGGCATCAACGCTAGAGTCTCCTACTGAAATTCCGTCAAGTTTTGTCATCCCAACAAGTTCACTCATCATAGTGATATGCAACAAGACCTTTCTAGTTTTTTTTTTTTTTTTTTTACCTATTTAGGCAAATCTGAATGCTTTGGGCATACAAATTTTAAATTACTTTTATAAGCAAGGCATGCATCACCACACGATTTCAAATAAAAAAGTCTTGCAGGGATGCACGACTTTAGTTCTAAGCAATTTCAAAACACAATTTTTTGGCATTTATAATTGATTACAAAAACTCGTAATTGATTACACAATGTTGAAATCATCAAGAGATACCCAACTTTAGTATGTAATCGATTACTAATGTATGATAGGTTATTCTAATCTATTACAATAATATTCACTATAAGAAAATATTGAATTACATACAACTAAATCCGTATATAAGGCTCAAAATCCATATATAACACTTGGTTTACATACGGATTACATACAAACAAAAATTCATATATAAAATTGTTGTAGCTAAGTTATATACGGATTTATCCATATATAAGTCATATACAGATTTATCCGTATATAAGTTATATACAGATATATCCGTATATAAGTTATATATCGATATATCTGTATGTAACGAAATCAGAGGGGTAAATAAATGCTTTGCTAGTAGCAGTACCCCTGAACATGCACAATTCACAAAATCAAACCTGGACATTATACATAGCACAATTCTCATATAAAACCAACAAGCATTTCACTACACTTAATTAATCCTGAAAGAAGCATTGTACATCAATACATAGGTATTGTTAACATAATACATAAGTATCCAATAAATAAGTTCTAAACATTAGGTAAATAAGTTCATAAACAAGTTCATAAGTCGAGCTGTTATCCCACTTAATTGTCTTGAAGAAGAATGAAGACACAAAACTCGAAGACGAAGATTGAGCATTGTCGCCAATGAACCCCCCGGCCTCCCCTCCCCAACGACTCCTCAGACGAAGACAAATGAATGGTAGACAGTATTACTACCTTAAAGTAAGAATGAAATGAGGACAATAAGCAAAGCAAGTGGAAAAAATTGGTGAAAATGATAGTTAGTTCCCACCACTATTTATAGGAAAATTTGGCGTAACTGTCAACGCTCTTCCACCATTGATCTGGAGCACAATCAATGGCCCAGATAGCATGACTACACAAGGCTTTGACCACGATGCAGTGACATGTTTTCCCGCTACAATCCTCAATTCAAATTCGGCCAAACAGTGAGGAGCCCAATCAAAACAAAAGATGAATCCCCACACCATGGGCCCACACTCCCGAACGGTTCCAATAACAAATCCCTACGTCATCAAATATTAGCTTGAGCTTGGGGGGTCTGTGTACCGTAGAACCGTGCGAGGGTGGGGAAGGTTCGTACGGTCAAGATCATTGAATGAACGACCAATTTGAGTGGTCGATACCATATTAAGCTTCATTTAATGAAGATTATTGGTAAACGTTGTTCATTAGCCAATGGGTCGTGATTAGAAGTTCGTTAATTATAAATTCATCCCGAAATTTATAAATATAAGTCAAAGTTAAGAAGATAGATAATTGCATTTATTACGAATTTAAGAATTTATTGTGATCCCTGATCGAATTAATCACTGACTTAAACGTTAAAGTACATTTTTGACAAATACACCCGGACAATTTAAAACTTACAAAAAATGATTTAAGGTAAATCTTTATACAATAACCTAAGCTAACTTGGAGAAGTGTTTTATAGAAATTCTAAACCCTACATCCAATATATACTAATTTTTATATAATAGATTAAAAAGTATTTATTTGATTGACACCAATCATCTCCTAAATCATATTAAAACTAATTTAACGAAAAAATGATGTTAAATTAATTAAACACATAATAAAATTTAATTAAACAAAAAATAAGTATTGGGAAAAAAAGAAATAAACCTTTCCTTGGTTATTATTTTCTTAAATTAAAAAATATTTGTATTTGTTAGTAATTTATTTCAACAATATAATTTCTCTGAAGAAAGATTAGGTGAAACTAGAGTTGACCACCCACATAGGTTTGGTCCACCATGATGATTACTATAACAGTGGAGTCAGCTAGATTTTACAAACAAAGTTCCTTTTTCAATGATAAGTCTCACTCGATATTTTTTATTTTACTCTATTTATATATTACAATTTTAGTGCATTTTTAGTTAAAGTATAATTTGTAACACACAATAGGTTTAATAGTCTAGGAATGAAAGACATGATCCAAATATATTAAAATAAAAATATTTTTTATACAAATAAATTTTATATATTTATTTAATTTTTATAAAAAAAATAAAAATTTAGACTTTTATAATTATTTTACTTTTTTAATATATTTCTAATAGATGTCAAAATATGTCATTATATCGCTGATCTTAGAATAAATATGACTCTCATGTCATATTAATCTAATAAAATTAAAATTTCTCAACATTAGCTTAATGTTTCATATATATTATAAATTATTGTTTATTTTTAATCGATACAGATCACTATCATCCTCTTGTCATTTCAGGTGTGGTGACCCGAAGAATCCGCGCGAGACAGGTGTGGTGACCCGAAGAATCCGTGCAAGGCCATGTATGAGATCTTCCAAATCAACGTATGTGATCCATTTTATTTGGCGGGTTAACCCGGTCGGATAAGACTGGTCCGAATTGTGATGCCAGTCAACAGTGGTTCCTTGTTATAGAAAAAAAAAAAAAAGGAATTTTCGGTGAAAGCCACAAAATAAAAAAGATGGATGATTAGAGCAGTTGACTTGAATTTGCATGTTAGGGATCAGGCCATGTGATTCATGCATTTCTTGACATGGAGTTACTATTCATATCTGCACATGATTCCTTTGATTATATATAAAGTATGTTTGATACCATTTTAACTAATCAAATGAATTAGTTTAGATTTATTATAAAACAATTAATTTAATTTAATTTAATAAATTTGAACGAAATAATATAAACAAATTATATATCCCATATAAAGGATTTTATATATTATTATATTTTAAGAAAAAAATTCCTTAATGATGTTTTGTAACAATTATGGGTTAATTCTAACTATTTCAATTTTTTAAAATATGTTTAGTATTTTTCAATTTTCAAGAAACGATTTATAATATTTATAAAAAAAATAAAAGTTAATAAATATTAATTTAACTGACTATCTTTTGTTCCAAAAAATGTTATAGTATTTAAAAAAAATGTAAGAATAAATAATAATAATAATAAATTTAAAAAAATAAAAATAAAAACATTGAAATTAGTCATTTAAAAATATTAATTTAATCCAAAATTTTCAGAATTATTATTTCTTTAAAAATATTAATAACTTAGGTTTGATTTACTTATTTAACTTCAAATTTGTCTTAACTTAAAAAAACACAATCTTAACATTGTTTTTAAAAAAATGCTAATAAATTTAAAAAATATATTAATTTTTTGAGTATTCAAATATTGACTTAAAAATCAAAATAAAGAAGAGAATAATCCAATCATATTACTTTGATTTTATTATTGTTTAATTGATACAAGTTCGCTCAAACAACATATATACGAGATATCACTTAAATGGTAAGTTCATCGTTAACAGAAAGTTCTCTTATTTCAAGGAAGACCATAGATGAGATATAATGAAGACGAGGATCGAATTTCTATACCTGTAAACACATGAACAGCAATTAATATGTGAATTTTGACGTAGAATTTCATTATCGTTTGATAAGAACACGTACGCGTATCGTAAACCATAGTTAAACAAAACTTATACATTAAGATTTTAGTAGGAAAACATTATATTTAATGTGTAATGAATAGTAATGAGATAATAGGTAAAAAAGGGAAGGAGGGAGATGAGTAGAAATTAAGTAGATTTAAAAATTTGATAATTTGAAGTAAAGAATTAGTATAGAGACTTGACCAAGTGCTACAATGTGTTGTTCGTAGCAAAGCTCACCAACTACCTTCTTTAGTTTGGTCCATCCCGTTGGGCGCCACCACACTCAGCTACCAAGAAACAACCCAAATGCATTCTTCCACGTGTCACAATCCCAGCCTAAGTTCCAATCTAACGACGCTAATTCATTTTCAACAAACCCCATTTCGCATTCCCTTCAGCTACCTACCAAACACCGTTGCATGACACCACACGAACTAGACCACTATATAAATCTCCAACTAAACTCTCTTCCCCTCAGGAAATCCTCAACACACATAAAATCCTAAGCATTTCCTCTATCTCTCTCTTTACAAAACTCATCATCATCTCCATTTTTTCATTCTCTTCACTGTTTTAAGATGGAAGCAACTACCCTCACCAACGGCAACCAAAACGGTTCCTTCTGCTTCACTTC
>NC_028353.1:4856182-4862585 GCF_000741045.1 Vigna radiata var. radiata
CCAGGGTAAAATCATTGATCCTCTTCTCGAATGCCTTGGAGACTGGAATGGAGCTCCTCTTCCAATTTGTTAATTTTATCGTCACTTTCTTAAATTTTTCTCTGTACCTATGCAAGTGAAACCATAATCAATTGGTTTGACACGCCTTTTAAACCTTATTCTAATGTTTCCTACATTTCAAATAGGAACTTGTAATTTAATATCATAGTGAAATTTCAGTTGTTTAATAATTCGGGTGACTAGACTATGTACCATATAGTTTTCTTTATTCTATGTGCATCCTGTTTTCTGTTTCGACTATGTAATAATTAGATATTCTTAATTTGTTTATTTTATAGTTTGCTATGATTTTGTTAGAGGTGCATACCGACTCACCTACTAGATGTCTATGTACTTTGCATTTTTATATATAATAAAATATAAAATTTTTATATAATTTCTATTGTTATGCCTTATAACTCCAGCAATCAGCATCTCCTTCACAAACTTTTCTATCTCATTGTAAGGTCTTATGTTACGGAGATGTACTCCTTCTTTAAGAATGATGGAAGTAGGTATGGTAGCCTTAACAAAAGAGCAGATTCCCTTTCAAATTTCCCTATTTTCTTTGTTCTTGAAAAAGTGCTTAATAACTCCTTAATTGTTACTCACATTCCTGTTGCCGATCAAGTTGCTCATACCCTTACTAAACCACTCTCCCAAACTCGCTTTTCTATTCTACGTCACAAACTCAATGAGTTTGAAGGGGTTGTTACAGTATATACCCTATGGTTTTCTGAAAGTTTTTTATGATTATGTTAGAGATGCAAGCTCATTCACCTATTAGGTGTCTATATAACAATGTACTCTGGATCTTGACGTAATGAAATGTACAAGTTTTATACATTATTCCTATCTCTTAATTCTATCACCGACCAATATCATGTTTTTAAAAAGATAAGTAATCATCATCAATAATAGTCATATAGTTTGTGGTAGGTGTTACTTTTAATTTTTATAAAAAGAAACTTATTAACTTTAGAAATAATTAATTATTTAATTGGCTTAATATTTTTTTTTATCTCTATTTGTGTTCAAAGTGATTTTCAATTTTTTCAAGTATTCAAAATTGTTTTAATTTTTATAATGGTCTTAATTTTTTTGTAATTTTTATTCAATTTGATTATTTTCTCATGTATCTAAATTGTTAAAAGGATAGTGTTTGTGAGGCCCGAATGAATGGCATGTTTCAATTATTTTATAAGACTGTCACATAATCTCTTCATTAGAAACCCTCCACAACCACCATAACTTCCTCCACTTTACCCAGACAATCACTCATTCACTACAACAACAATCATAAATCTTCATTTCTTTTCATGCTTTCAGTCACCATATTTGTTCACAGAGTTACACCAACATAATCCATCGAACCACCATTCCTCCACGAAAACTCCAAATCGTGAGCCATCATGAACCGCAACAACCATTAACGCACACCTTGTTTTCATTACTTGTTTTCAGGGAACTTGAACAAGGAATTTCAGAAGAAAGTTGAAGCTATGAACTCAAAACACAACAATGCTTCCACAAACCTGATTAAAAACACGTAATCTACTTACTGGCTGCCACGTTATATATTGCAGTCCACCTCATTGTCACGACCATATTTTTTGTCACATGACATATACAGTCAGTTTAAAATTAAAAACATAGAGATAAAATAGCTTCATTTTTAAAGCCGGGGACAAAACCAAAATTCAGACCCTAACTTGGAGACTAAATAAGCAATTAAGCCTAATATTATATTTATATATATATTTTTCTAATTTATTTAGTGAGCAAACATCCAAGTCAACATAATCTAATCTAGAATTCTCAATCCAAAATCAAAAAGAGTGACATTTTTTAAATGTGAGAGTTTATCGATCTATTTTATCACTGGAGAGCCTTTATAAGACAACACCTAGCATAATTTTTAATATTTACTCATTTTTTAAGCACTTTTGATATTATGAGAATCTTAGCGCAACATTTGCCTATAATTATTGTTCTATAAAATCAATTATAAAATGTCTGTTGAAGTAAATTATGTGTTTATGGTTAAAAATAGTAGTAGTCCAAAAGGCCATTTTAAGCACACTCGCCTATCCAATTACGTTATTATTAGCTTATTTTATCGTTCTTTTATTGTAAACATCGTTTTTTTTTCGTAAGTTAAATGTCAAAATGTTCATGAAGTCGAAGTGTGAATACTAATATGGGTATGTTGCAGTCGAAAAGATATTACATTTGTTCGTTTTGTTTACGTTTTTGTTTTGAATCGTTTTTAGCAATAAGGTTGCAGTGAAGTATACAGAGATAAAAATATTAACGAGGTAGGCTGTGGCATTATCATTTTTTTTTTTCAGTTCATATAGTATTTCTGAACAATATAATACTAACAGACATAATGCAGATGACTTTCAACTATTATCCGCCCCATGTTCAAATTTTGCTTTTTATAAAGCTGTTGATTTCTCGTTTTCTTCCTTAAAATGGAATAAGACTTCAATTTTTTATCAAGAAACTCTTAAGATTACATGATCAACTCATAATATTAAACCTTATTAAATAATTTGAACCACTTTAAGCATTTATTTAGTGATTTTTGTATTTCTAACATACTATGTTACTTTCTTACAATAATATATTTTTGCTATTTCTTATGCTGGGGAGCACATAACAGACAATTTTAAAAGTTGTTCAGTGATATAGCATATTTACATTCATTTCACCAGACGATCACTGGTTCAAAATTTGGTGAACAAATACATCAGCCTAGTGAGTTAGGTACATATAGTTTTACAGCGCCCTACCAGCATGTTTTACCTGGTTCTTCTAAATGATACTAAGGTTGCAATTGTAATGATGTCAAGGGCAATTGCTGCATAAGATGAAGCAGCTGCAGAGGGGACAAGTACACCATAGCCATCATGGGATCAAAGCGTGCTCTAAGGGGGTTGATTTCTTCTGGATGGCTGTCCAAGGATTGTCCAAGACCATCACAGTAGGAGTGAACAAGGATGGGTTAATTTTGAGTGGACTTGATGAGAACTGGGTATTCCCTCTGCAGAAGGGTAGAAGACTACTAAGTAGATCAAGGAGTTGCATATGCATGAATCAGAAATAATAGGCACGCAAAGGTGCATTCACCACATCAATAACTATGCAGTTAAGGTACAGACTACTAAAAACTAAAAATTCAGGGTTTCTAAATAGCTGAAAGAATTATGTTTAGGAAAAACAGGGTTCATAAGTTAGTAAATGAGTCTAGACTACATTTAAACCTGGATTGGTGAATTCCGGCCTTGGATTCTAAGGGAAAGAAGATGGGTGATTACTCATAGTAAATACGTCTCGATTATTAATATCTAGGTATATGGAATAATTATGTAGATTTTTTCCATTAATCTCCCTAATCTGTTTCTATTCTACCTAATGACCTATTATACAGTAGTAAATGGATAATTAACAGACTCAACAAATATACAAACCATGACCTCGATACCTTGTTCTGAGCATTATCCCACAGCCATTTCACAACCATCAAGCATATGGATCCAAACTTTAGCTAATTCCACAACCATCAAGCATATGGATCCAAACTTCAGCTAATTCCTCACTGCTTGACACTAATTTACATTGTGTCTCAAATTCCATTTTTTTGCGTGCTACTTCAGTATCAACATGCTGAAGCAAAATCCTGTGCTTTTCACTCAATTTTTCAACTTCCTCTTCATATTCAGATCGGAGCTGCAATCTCTGCTTCACAGAGAAATAGAACGTAAGCTAGAAGGAATCAGAATCAAAGATTATGATATTAAGAAAAATGTGGGGGTAAAGAAAGAAATGGATTGCTGCTCACACCTTCTTCTCATGTATCTTGAAGGCTTCTTCTTTATCCTTCTCTATTCTCTCCATCGCAATTAGTAGTGGATCTATGAAGGCTTCTTCATTTCTGTTTTCTATTAACTCCATTTCATCCAGCAGTGAGTCTAGATAGACATCGTCGGATATTTCAGATGCCACATGATGATGTTGAATATAATCACTGTTCATATATCCAGGAATAGTAAAGCTGTCAGGTACATGTGTCATATTTTCATCCATGGGCACACTTGTGAAGGGTTGCAGTATCACAGGTGAACCAAAGGAAGAGTTAACTGGTTCCACAACGTTGTTTGGTGCTTCCAATATTACTTCAGCCTCGTGAATGTAACAATGATCCTCATGCGTATGATTAAAAATATCATCTAGAGGCGTGACAGCACTAGCTGAATTGTGCTCCGGAAAAGATGGAATATCAGACATTGCCATCTGAAAGATACAAGAAACAGGTGTGGACGCATATGATGAGGATATTTTCAGAGCACTCCAAATAAACATCCCATGACCATTTTATCTTATTTATTATAATAAAATAAAAATAATTCTGTTTCTGTTAGAATAATAAAGAAAAATTTTCTTTTCAGTAGTAACCTCTAAGTCAAACAATTCAATAGGCAGGCTATATTCCTGCGTTTAACATTATTTTAGAAATTGAATCTAGGACACGTCAAGGTATTATTTGAACAAGTGTATAACAGAGTATTCCATCTATTTCCCTCAGCATTATCCAATTCTCTTCCCCTGTATTTATGGGTCACTCCGGCTGCTTGTAAATATATTTGCTGTAATCAGAACCATATCAGAGGTTGTGCTGGTAGAAAGGTAGACGTTCAGTTTAATGCCAAAGGTGCAACAAATTTGACGTGAAGCCCATGTCTGCAATCTACGTTTTCAAGTTCCAATCTCCGCTTCCTAAACAAATGCATTTGTTACAGCATCAGTCTTGAACTCCTATTCAGTTTCTTCACCCTAACCATGGTCAACCAAGTCATCCCTGGAAGTATCAACCTCTGAGCACATGCGATTGTCTTGACTATATAGCTAACTAACCAACCAACTACCAGCTCAACCATGGTATGCTGATAATGGAACTATACACCAAATAACCGTACCTGGGAAATGGTCAAAGTTTGTCTGTTCTCTCTGTTAGTTCGGTATCCTTTCCATCTCCTATCAATTCTAGAATTAATCTAACCCTTAATAATTCATTTGTCCCGTCATGACCAAAGATCTTATGCGTTAGGAAGTTTTCACTTGATAACTGAATGTTGAGTTTTACCCTTTTCATTTTCTTGTTGAATCGACCTTTCCTATCCTTTTGGTATTGACAACTCTTCGAAGACATATTCCTCTGGTTCTTGTTTAGCTACTGATCTCTAATTGGTGAATAATGTTCAGTTTCCATTATTGTTCAGTAAATAATGTTCACTGCTGTCAGTGTATCACTAATAAACCTGCAATGTGTATGAAGAAGAACGTTAAGCCTTTCTTAGGATCTTTCTAGTAACTTTTTATTTCAATCTTTGTTGTAACTAACCACAATTAGTTAGACTTCGCAGTAAACTACAATTTGCAGGCTTAGCTTGCATAGTAAACTGCACAGTAACAGTATAAATATAGCTGCTTGTACTCTCATTCAAGTACCAGAGATTTTACATCCCCCAATTTCCTCTTGCCAACTGTACAGACTATATCAGAGATTCCCCCATTCAACCAATTTCTCCAAACATCCACTCTCTTCTTTCATAATATTTCCATCCTTGTCCCTTTTTTCTTCTCATTCACCATGCATTACTACATTTTTCTGTTTTCCTATCTAATGCACGTGGGAGTGGCTCATCAATGTGATTCGTAAACAGAACACGCACCAGTCAAGTGTACATCTAATGTCAATGCATAAAAAACATAGTAGTAAACGGATGTTAATTAGTATGATTTTATGCATCTTAAGAAAATGAATTTACAGTTGATATACTGTGTTCAGAGACTTCAAATAGAGAAATATAAAGAGCTCAATGTGATTAGAGCAAGGCAATGTTTTCGAGATTGTGAAATAGATCAAAGTCACAATATTATCACCCCACACTCATTGAAAGCTGGACGAAACATGAAATTGGACTTGGGTGAAATCGAAGCAAAATTGCAGCAGCAAGATCATAGGATCAAGCAAGCTTCTCAATCCTGCAAGTGGAATTTCTATATCATTGATAGAATCTTATGATCCTTATTACCATCCTATGTTTTGCAATATTGCAGCACCCCTCCCATCAAAGGAAGTGTAAAACTATGTTCACAAAGAGCTACTAATGTGGTTGTTGTTAGAAGAAAAGGACCCCTCTAAACAATTTTAAGTGAGAGATAGACCCTTTTTCCTTTAACATGTTAAAGAATCTAATAACAATTGATTTTTGTTGGAAGTCTCACATCGAACATCAACTAAAGATAAGGTCAATTTAGAATATATATATATATATATATATATATATATATATAT
>NC_028353.1:4862689-4880765 GCF_000741045.1 Vigna radiata var. radiata
GTTAAACATCACCTTACAAACCGATTTTGAGGTTGAATTAAACTTAAAGTCAATTTCTTAACACTTTTACATTACTAAATAATAACTAAAAAAGCTATATCACCTTTGCTCAAAACCATTACGCTAAACATGTAGTTAAACCACAAGCTCAACATAATTATCCAATAGAAATGTAAATGAAAACGGAAGAAAAAGGAAAGCCTGGATTGTTCTAAAAAAATGTTTGTCTAGAAACTAGGATCATCTAGAAGAACGAATTAAAAACTTAACCGCCAAAGTGGTGTACATAAAGATTTTTAAGTTTGTTGTCATGCTCACAAGGCAACACAGGAAATGACCATGTTGTTTTGTTTCTAAAACACAGATTATCAATAAAAACTTGAAAAACAACACCAAAGGGCTTCCTCTACAAAAACTACTAACCAGAGGCAACGACCACAAATTAGCATCCGATGGTTGGATATTTGGAAAGGTTGTCTCAGCAAACTTCAGTCCAGTTGACTCATCACATACAGGACTCAATACACTGCCCCACTGTCTGGCCTCAGGAACAGCAGAACCAATAGAAGTTACAGCATTTGCATCAACACTGTCAAGCTGCAAAGAATGAGTAGGCATATTCATAAAATTCTCAATAGCAACCAATTCATTCTCTAAAATTTGAGGATCTTCACAAACTTTGCCATCAGATTGTGTAATATCTGTACTTCTAATAGGACTCTGTTTTTCCAAATAATCAGTATGAGGGTTGACATCATTGCCCCCGTGCTCAAGAGCTGAATCTTCTGAAGTTATTAAGGGTGTAGATTCCATGACGTCATTTTCTGAGCCTAACTCCGAGGAGAGAGCAATTGCTTTCACAGGAAAACTAGCGGGTGTCTTTGCAAATGAACAAATTTCATAAGTAGAAGTCTGGTCACATGAAACCACTGTTGTGGGAGTTTTCGTTTGAAGATCATGTTCTTTTGTGACAGATTTCACGAGTTTTGTAACACAAGTATCCAGAAAATCCTTCTGCTTCACCTCGGTCAAATCATTCAGCTCGGGCATGTTAGTTTCTGAAGCACCATTTATACTCTCAACACACAGTCCATTTTGTATATAATTAGAAATTGTCTTTGCATGTTTCCAAAGTTCTGCGTAGACATTGGTGGCTTCCTCTTCATTGCAATTGAAATTCAAGTACAGTTTTGCTAGAGTGAGTGAAACCTTCTTATCAATGTCATGTTTCAACAAAGAAGCTGCTAGCCAACACTGAGATACAAGTTTCATCACACAACTATGATATAATGCTTAATGACTAGTAATATTTGTTTGACAAAGTTTTCTCCAAACAAGGAGTAGTCACAAACAGCTGCAAGCAAAAATGAGCAACCCAAAACACCTTTCGCAACATATATGGGGCAGTTGGCAATTTGAACTCAAACATGATTTTTTACCAACCATACACTGATTTGAGACAGAAAAAGAGAAAATGAATGGAGAATTCTCAGCTTATTTTGAGATTGCTGGAATTCTTAATTTTCTTTTTAAGGAAGCTGTGCCCTACCGAAAAAATTACCATAATTTAGCAGTCAATACATTCGTAAAAATTCACACAACTTTCCAGCAGTTTCCCAAAATTCATAACAGGTGTAGAAAATATGGTACAAAATGCATAAGCTAAAAAGAATTCTCAAAGAACTAACTGTTGCTAGCCATATCTAGTTTGGGACAGACATGCATTATGAACAACCGGGGAGCTTAAACCAAGAAACACGGACAAGGTAGTAAGAATTCAAATTATTTGCAGAATTTAAAAGAAAAAAATATCAGTTCTAGTAGCTCCTTTCTTTCTCGAAAGATGCACAATGGTTTGTCCATAATTGAAATGACTAGCTACTAATGTTTTTTATATAAAAATTCAGAGTAAATACTAACCACAGATATTTCAAAAGCCTGTACAGTAGAAACTTCTTGGAAATTAACATTGTACTGTTTGAATATATGCTCAAGAATCCTCTGGGCAACAACCTTGACATTTTTCTACACATGAACAAAAACATCAAGGTCAATTACGTTCAACAAAGAACCTACAAAGCTCAAAAGCTGGTTTTATCATATTGTTAATCACCCAGCTATACTAGTTCAACTACATTGGGACCAAAAGAGAAATGAGAATAGCATAATGAAAATGCCCAGATCAGATGTTTATGTGGCCACACAAGAAAGGAGACGGTATGAAATGATTATATATAAGCAGATATTGGTGCAACACTAATTCAGGAAAAGATGCAGAAAATTAGTTCAACAGATATAAAAAAGGTCAATAGAAACACCAGGGAGGGGACTAGATTGCATGGTTATTTTAGTCCTGTGAAAAGGGGGAGAGAGAGACAAC
The DNA here is from genome assembly GCF_000741045.1 of Vigna radiata var. radiata. Lineage (NCBI taxonomy): Eukaryota > Viridiplantae > Streptophyta > Magnoliopsida > Fabales > Fabaceae > Vigna > Vigna radiata. The sequence continues at coordinate 4,865,070 of NC_028353.1, forward strand.
AAAGGTCATTGGAAGAAGTTGTCAAAGGGAAACGTTTAGTGAATAATATGTCAAAGGATTTCATATTTAACTGAGCCAAATGGCATCATGTGATTCATGTAGCCACCATCACCCAATGGAACAACAGTGTTGTAGATGATGGTGGTAAACTAAAATGATAAATCTTCCCTTTTTTCATAGCATTATTGTAGTTTTCTTATTAAAATTTAATGGCTTTGAGAATGCAACAAAAAGAAACCTAAGGCAAAGTATAAAAATCTGCAACAAACCCATTTCACACAGAATATATATACGCCTTATGTACCACATACTTGCATTAATAGTGTACAACACACTTGAACATTTACCATATACCCAAGATTATTGTAAACCTGATAACTATAGGTAGTGATTCATCTTTTAGAAGGTTTTCATCAAGATATCCCACATCAGCTTGAAATAGATTAAATCCCTCTTCATAAGACTTGGGTGATCCTTTAACCTCGGCTAGCTTTGGGTGTTAAGTTGTGCCTCATTCATTTCTAATATAGTTTTATACTTGCTCCAGTCTTGACTTTAAGCCACTGCAGACTTTAAATATTCAATCCTATGGATGAAGGTGGATGTTAAGATGTCTCACATTGGTCAGAAAATCGTTTGGTTTTGGGGGGAACTTGTGCCAGTTCCTCTCTAATACTTTGGAAAGAAGAAAGGCCTGAAACTGATTTAGGGTGATTCAATGTAGTATCATTGAAAGTTTGAACCAGGACTCCTGAGAGAGTATGCTTGCACCACCATGGGGAGTCATGACCCCCACCTGAAGGTGTTGCTAAAGTTTTAATAAAAAGAATGCATATTTAAGCAAAGGATGGTTAAGTATTGAGACCCTACCGGAAAATGTAGAATTTCACAAAGACCTGAAATATCCGACTTTGGCAAGAATTTGATACTATTTGGTCCATCAAGAAGTTTCCTTTTCTCTGAAAGTTGCATGTTTGTAGTAGTTTCTCCCGTAGTTTCATTGGCCAAAGGACGCCCTGAGGAACCAAGTACACTAGACAAACCATCTGTACCTGAGGGCATGAAAATAAATTAGCAATAGCAAGTACCTTTTAGAACATTCCCACCACACCCTAAGAAAATAGCTCCGCCATGAATAAAACTAATGGTTTGCAAGTAAAGAGTTGGTTGAAGGAATAAATTATAAAAGTGGAAGAAAAAAATTAGTCATACCATTTGATTTACTAGTACTATTGGAAACACTTGAATTCTTCTTGTTCCTCAATCTTGGTTTCCGATATTTGGAATCAAGAATTTTCTTGGACATTTTCCTGCCACCAGAATTAACAATACCATTGAACCCCTTCCTAGTCTTAGGACCAATGGCATGATTTGACGGTTCCCTCCCCTCTGTTTCAACAATGTCTTTTGACACTTTCCTCCTCTTTGGCTCAACTTTATCCTTGGCCAGCTTCCTCAAATTATGATCAAAATTATCCTTGGACACTTTACTCTTCTTGGAAGCATTTGATGCTGACCTCTTTCCCATAATTGTATGATCTTTACATTCAGATTCATTTATTATGTAATCGGAATGTTTGACCCTACTCCTCATCCTCTGAGACGAAACAGACAAAAATTTCCATTGAGGATACTTTCCTTCAAGATCACTCCAGGAAAAAGAACTTGGCTCACTGCCCAGTTCCTTCATTATTCTTTCTCCAAGCAATAAAATGTTCCTCGAATATTCCCCTCCATTCTGCTGTATTGTTGATATGAATGACCATTCATGACAATCAATATCGTCAGCATCACAAACCAATTGGGATGATAATTCACAGAGTACATCATGCAGAAGAGTTTGATCTGCAATGTCTGGAGTAGAAACAGCAGTTACACTGGCATGTAAATCATCCAGCTTATTAAACAGATGAGAGGTGCCCCATTTTAGAAGAGTGTGAGAAATACTATGACTAATCAACCGCACGTTACTGTCAAGAGATATACCCTCCTTTGCAAGCATTAAAATCCTTTCTTCAACAGTGTAATATGAGTACAATCTGAGAACGGTTAATTGTTTCAACTGTGTGCTGATAGACATCCTTTGCAAACCTCTTAGGTCATTTTGAGGGTCAAAATCACTGTCAAACAATATAACAATGTCCACTGAAGAAAGCTTAACACTAGGGAGACAAGCACGGTTTTCCATCAAGAAGACAAATTTACCACTGTCTCGATCATTAAATGTGTCTAAAGCAGCTTCCTTTGTTTTAGGGGTATAAGCTCTATCATATCGCACATAGCAATCTAAACCAAATCTCTGACAGAGAACATCATCCAAAATATCTCCAATCGATCCAGAACCACAAGATGACTGTAGTTTTTCGAAATGAAAAGAGCTAATTGAATCCTCAAGAATCTTAAACAAACAGGTTACAACCACTACAATTAACAACCACAATATGATATACCTTTGTTTTAATGGGAGCAGCAATTCTCGTATTTCTAAACCCTAGACATGCAGTACAAATAATAACTAAAAAAACAAAAAATTCATCTATTCACAAGGTAGAATGTATATGAAGAGAGACTAATGTAATATTCAAGAGTAAGTCAACAAGTATGCTATATTGACACACCAATTCTCGTATTTCTAAACCATAGACACAGTAGTTAAAACTATTAATATAGTGAAAAACTGTGCATGGAATTAATCTCTTTTGTGTAGAAAATACACATAAGATACTTTATTTTGAATACATCCTGTTTTCCACGTCTCACAATTGAAGGCGACAGTAGGCACGAAGCAGGTAGAGAAAGAATTACCTGAAGATTTGCAAGCTGAAGGGCCAATATTTTGGCCTCTTCGAATCCTGGACCGGCGACAGAAAGTACAAGGAGAAGAAACCATATAGCAGGTGCTAATCGAATGGCAGCAGGGAGGAAAAGAGGGGGCTACCTGGGAAGATGTAGGAGTTTCCAGACTTCAACCTTGAGGACAAGGTTGATGATAGGGTGGCAGGTAATGATAGAGTTTGGAAGGTTTATGAAAGGAGAAAGAAGAGTTAGGAGGGGAGCTGGGAAGTTAGTTAGAAGCCTAACTGTTTTAACAGTTAGGAGGGGCGGGGATAAGCTCATATAAATAGAGCTTCTGTACTTTTGTTTGGGTTGGGATTTGAATTCTTTGTAAAGACAGGAACATTGTCCTGTGGAGGGGGATTAGGCTTGCTATTCATGTACATTGGTTGAATAACAATACAGAAACTCATTCTTTTTGCCATTTAAGTTCTTGTCTGAGTGTGTGTGTGTGTGCTTGAAGTTAGATAGGTTTCATATTCAGAAACCTATCAATACCACAATATTTGGAAGGGCACCCTAGTTGCAACAATACCCAAGGTATGCTATGTAAGGGAACTTATTGCTAGTTACAAGTGAAACTAGACATATCCTGGTCAAAGAGCAACAAAAAACTCAATGCTCTCTTTATATTGTGTAAGAGGGGAAATTTGACCTTATTCTCTACTTTCAGTTGAAAGACAGATTTGCTAACTGGGCTACTGCTCATATAAATTCCAACCACAACAACAATCATAAACAATAATGAAAAAAATAAAAAAAAATAAAAAGTACTCTATAAGTTAAAATGTATAGAATAAGTATATGATATTAAGATGATGGTGATGATGATAATAATATGACCTCCTACATTAACTGATTAAAACAACAATGTAATAGCAAGCAATATCTGAATTATCAGATCATCCCATAATTTTGCACTATAAGCAAAATATTAGTAGGTAGATGAGTATCATCATCGAGGAAACATGCCCAATATTACAATCAAGAATTCAGCATTAGAGCTTTGTCAATATAACAAGTCAATGAACTCACAATAATATTTCAAATGATGAACAAACAATAAATTTGAATAGATGACTACCTGGAATAATATTAACACCCTTAACCCACGACTTTTTGCTTCCAAAAGGATTTTTTCAAGAAGTAGGAGTTTTCCGCTTGCTTTTATACCAATATCTAAATGTTCTTCAACAGGTAGACCCTTAGCAACAGAATTATGCAGTGCTGGCTCCAGGAGATAAGGGTGGTTACAGCACTATAAAATCAATTCACATATGTAACTATGATCGTATCGTTGCATTAACAATGCATTTAGTGATATAGCTTTTATAAAATTTGAAGTAATATGAAGAAAGGAATGTTGGAACTACAAGCTAATGGAAAAAAAAAATGTGATACATGAGATTTTAGCTTATTTGAAATTGTGTTTCTTTTCGTGTCTACCTTCCTTGTTGAGATAATAAGCTCATGGAGCGCACCAACTACATCGGACTTCTGGCCTGAGCATAACAAAATTAAGTTTGAAAGCAGCATTGAACAATACTGTTCAAGCTGCAAATGAGAAAGGCAGGCAGGAACCCAATACTCTACAAACCTAGTAGAGCCAGATTTGCATTTGAATACAACATATTTTTCCAATTGGCTCTTCAAATTGGAAATGCTAGCACTGAAAGAAATTTCTATTGGAGCAATACTTGGTTCATGATGTGCAGACTTGAGGAATGAAAGCAGTTTGATATAATCATGTCGATCTTCCTGAAAATACATCACATAAAAGTTAATAGGCTGGAAAATTTAAATATCAAACATAATTAGTTTATGAAAGGTTCAGTGGCAAATTCTATAAATAAAGAAGGCAGCTATAAGCTCCTAAGGCGTGTAATATTCTATTGGTGTATTGCCGAGCTGATCAGAAGCAAAAAGCATAACCTCTTACAGTTGTAACCTCTGTGTAGGCTGTTGTTAGTTTCAGTTTTTTGGAGTTTAGGAGGAAAAGGGGTGGGAGAGTTTAGGTCCTCTCGGAAGACCGTTTGAAACATATGGTGTTGTATCCCTGCCACATTAGCAGTATAACAAAATCCTAAATAACATGATCCCAAGAACCTATCTTAGATCTTTTTGTAACTTTGGGTGTTCTATCAACTTGTATTCAGAGCTACCTTCTTGGCCCTGTGGTAGCAGCATTGGTGCTTATGGTTAAAACCAGAATGGGTTCAAGATTAGAAACCTTGGAACGCTTGTTTTCAAGAATTAGTGCATGATAGAGAAAACACGGATAAGGAGCAGAGTGAACATATGCTGCGAATGGAAAATTTAATCAGTGGGTTATCAGGGGCGATGGAAAAGATAACATGCAATGCAACATCTGGGTCAAATGAAAATGAGTTTTCAACCCACAAATCTGGAGAAAAGGAGGAATACTGGAGGACGCAAGGATGTTCAAGGTGGTGTAAACTTGACATCCCACTATTTGCAAGAGAAGATGCCTTTGGCTGGACAAATAGATTGGACAGATATTTTCGTCTGCAAGAAGTCTCGGAAATTGAAAAAATGCAGGCAGTGTTGGTGGCTTTGGAAGGAAAGGCTCTGAACTGCTATCAATGGTGGGAATCTTGCAACCCATATCTCACTTGGGAATCTTTCAAGACAACAGTAGTGCAACGGTTTCAACCAAATATGTTGAGAAATCCCTTCAAAGTGTTGTTGGCATTAAACAAACAGGAAACATCGAAGATTGTGGTACAACTTGAGCAATATGTGGGTTTGTTAAAAGGAATTGATAAAGATTATCTGATTGGGATATTCTTGAACGGGTTACAGGATGAGATCAAGCCTGAAGTCAAGCTGTATAAACCCTCAAAACTGGCTGACCTGAAGATGACAACCCAAGTGGTGGAAGATAAAATTAAAGCTTTATCTAGAGGAAAAAGTTCTATGGAAACTAAGGTTGTGACAGTATCCAAATCAAGTTGGCTGACTAGAAGTTTTGCAAAAGAGGGAAATTCTCAAATGCCTATAAGGGAAAAGGGAAAAGAAGAAATGAGAGGAATAAAAAATTCAGGGGGAAGAAACCAGGGTTCACAGCGAAATAGAGGGTCAACTTTTCATCGATTGATGGATGAAGAAATGCAAGACAAAATAAAAAAGAAAAAAGGTTATGTTTTAGATGTGATGAGAAATATAACCCAATAGAGGTGGCTCAACATTTTGTAAAGGAAGTTGTTAGATGGATTTCCTTCATCCATTGCTTGAGGTAGAGACAGGGTTTTTCTGAGTCAATTTTGGAAGCACATTTTCAAACAAGGCACTAAACTGAAGTACAGCATGGCTTATCCCCCACAATCAAATGGCCAAATGGAGGCTATGAATCGCTGTCTCGTGACCTATTTAAGGTGCATGACAGGCCCTCAACTAAAACAGTGGCCCACCTGGCTACCTTGGGCTAAGTTTTGGTTCAACACCAACTACAGCACCAGTTCCCATATGACACCATTCAAGGCTTTATATGGATGTGATCCTCCTCTCATTTTGAAAGGCACGACAATCCCATCCAAGGTGGAAAGTGTTAATCAAATGCAGGCAGCAAGGGATGAGATCTTCAAAGAGTTGAAAGAGAATTTGCACAAAGCCCAAGAGATAAATAAGCTTCAAGCTAACAAACATAGGAGGGATGTGGTTTATAATGAAGGTGATTGGGTTTTCTTAAGGATTCAACCATATAGATTTAAATCCCTGGCACGAAAACCAAATGAAAAATTAAGTCCACGCTATTATGGACCTTATCAAGTAGTGGAACAAGTCGGGAAGGTTGCTTACAAATTACTCCTACCAGAACACAGCCGCATCCACCCTGTCTTTAGGTGTCTTTACTCAAACCAGCCATGAGTTCAGTGCCCTCCCCTCAACCTTTATCCCCTATGCTATCTGAAAAATATATGCTGGAAGTTACTCCAGAAAAGTTGTTGGATAAGTAATAACGGAGCTGGTGAAATGGAAGTCTTACTAAAATGGCAACAACTTCTCGAGAGTGAAAATAACTGGGAATCTGTAGAAGTCATCATCACAAAATTTCTAGACTTTCACCTTAAGAACAAGGTGAAACTTCAAGGACGGGATATTAATAAGTTCAATGGCTAATTCTATACCGGGAGAAATAAATAAAGGAGGCAGTTATAACCTACAGCGAGTTAATATTATATCTGTGTGTTGCCAAGCTTTGTTGCTGAGCCATATTGTCAAACTGTGTTGCTAAGCTGTGTTACCAAGCTGGTTAGAAGCAGAAAGCATAACCTCCTCCGGTTGTAACCTTGTAAAACAGACTATTATAAGTAGTCTGTGTGTCGTTGTTAGTTTCAGTTTTTTGGAGTTTAGGAGGAAAAGGGGTGGGAGAGTTTAGGTCCTCTCGAAAGACCTGTCTGTTTGAAACATCTGGTGTTGTATCCCTGCGACATTGACAGTATAACAGAATCCTCAACAACATGTCTTGGATCTTTCTGTAATTATGGGTGTTCTATCAATTTACCTTTATTTGTCCACTAACAAGAAGGAGCTTCATTTCAGTTTTTAAAATCTTGATATGGTCCAAGTGTCCTAAAATTCTGGGTTGCTGGCATTCATCAATTATTATCGCTTCCCATGTAATGCATCTTAGTTCATGTAAGTCCTGTATATCAAATTAAAAAATAATGAGCACAAAAAGAAAATTAATAGTTTATACTTTCAAACTTATCATAGAATTCAAAATTGTTTCTGAAGTCACTTATCAGATGAAACTTCAGATTTAAGAAAATACCTCAACAACAATATCAGAAGATGACAACAGTATTTGAAATAATATATCATTTTCTTCACTAAAAAACTCTAATGCCCTGATGCCACTCCGTACATCTCTATTTCCCTTGTAAACTACGAGATTGGCAGATGGTGCCAAATGTAAGAACTCTGTTTCCCATACAGAGAGGGCAGTAGAAGTTGAGATGATGAGAAAAGGCCTCTGGCTATTGCAATTCAAAGATAATACAAACAAAATCACTTTTATAATGCGCTCCTGCAAATGTAGTTTAACAATGAAAATCAGGCATTCTAATAATATGCATAATAATGTTATTGCAACCTACACACTTCTTAGACATTTGAAAATAAATGCAATATTATACTTATAAAAGGTCTTCTCCTCAACATTGCAATTTTCTGACACCGTTTTCACTATAAGCATGCACCAAAGCAATAATAGCCATCATGTTTGGTTGATGAGTGAATATGAATTCTTTTTTCCTCCCCCTCCCCCTGGATTGTGCTTGTCCATTTTAATATCCTATATTTGTGCACATATCATACAGAATATATTCAAACCCAAGGAAGCATACTAAATTTTATGCAAACTACAGATCACATGTCCTTATCTTCCACAGATGTTTGTTCCTTGTGTTTCCATTTTCTTGACAAAAATCATTGTTTTCATCATTTCTTATACAAATATAAAACAAGGTAGCATTTTTACAATTACTTGTGAAAATAGAAAACATTTTCTCAACTAAAACAGACCCTAAAAGACTGACTCACATAGCTTTTCGGATTCATGTTATTTAAATGAAGTACTACAAACACGATAAATTTCATTTAATAAAGACGAATTCGAACAGCTAAGACATGAAGTCACTATATAACAACAAAACTAGAGTATATGGAGAAGAAATTGACCTGGTCAATTTGATCATCTACAATAAGAGCATTTTGACCTTTGTACCAACACATGCGAAGCTTGTTCACATAACTCAAATACTGGTTATAAAGTCCTGGTGAATCTCCAAACGGCAACACTGACAATTCGACAATAAAAGCTTTTGTCTCCTGCAGTGTCAAACAAACTGCTCATTAAAGAAACATACTTTTAGCATAAATTTAGGACATGTTTCATAAAGACAGTCAATTGGATAATAAAAGTCGAGATTTTGCTTTTTGTATCAGAAGTATCGTCTCCATCATAGGTTTAATTCTAATCATAAATTACTCGAATCTCCAATTACATGTGTTTTCCAACTTGACTTGTGATTTATCTGATGCAACAATCTCAAATAGCACCAGGAAGCAACAATCTCAAACAAGTGAAAATAACAATTTTACAATATAACACTTTACCATCCCTACCATTTGACTATGGACATACATAGCTGTCGTGTAAAATGATACAGAACCACACCTTAAAAGCTTAGAAGAAGATGAAAGGAAGGAAATGAATACTGATGTATGTATTATTCTGTTAACAAAAACAGGAAATAGCAGGATAACAAATCCCACCCAGAGCTACCTCTCTAGAGCAACACAAAGGTTCCTCTACTCTCTTAACCAAAAGCCCGTCCTCCCCAACTCCTCTCCCAACGTTCAACAAAAACTGAATACAAATAGAATCTCTCTATTCCCCTCCTGATTTCTCTCTCCTCTAACTACCTGCCAACTCAGCCCTTGGATTCTTCTTTCTCACGTATACTTTTCCCCACCGTGTCTTGGTACCTTCGAGGGCTAGAGATTGAGTAAGCCCACTCATTTTCCGGGCCTCATCATTACCCTCCTCTTGAAGAATTGTCTTGTCCTCAAGACTCAGTTCTGGAAATTGACTTCTAATTGAAACTTCATCTTCCCATGTAGCCTCCTCTGCCGTCTTCCCCTTCCAACAGATGGTTCAATTATTCCAGCACCCTCATCCTCTAAACCAGTGGGTAATTCTTCCAATGTCTTCTAGTTCCCCATCGCTTTCTTGAGAAGGGACACATGAAACACAGAATGTATCCTTGAGGATGGAGGCAACTTTAAACAATAAGCAACCTCACCTATCCTTTCCAGAATTTCAAAAGGACCATAATACCTAGCACTCAATTTTGGGCATTTTCCTATATCAAAGTTGCTATCTGTTTGGTTTTTATAAGTTTGTGTCTTCATTCTGCCTTGAGCTCTCGACAAGTGATTCATTAGTTGCTTTAGAGCGTCATCTCGATCCACTAACTCCCTCTACACTGCTTCCACTGTTACTTCCTCTGGCACACTCCGCCCAATTAGGGGCGGCTTTCTTCCATCCGTACACCACTTCAAATGGGGTAGTACTTGTTGACTCATGATATGTCGTGTTGAACCAATACGCTGCCCAAGGAAGCCATAAAGCCCACCCTTTTGGTTGGTCAGTTATTAAACAACGTATGTTTCCAGATATCGATAAATTACCTCAGTTTGGCCATTTGACCGGGGATCGTACGCGGTACTCATTTGCAATGTCGTTCCTTGCATCCTGAAAAATTCTTTCCAAAACCCACTCATAAATATTGAATCCCTATCACTTACAATAGAATTTGGAAGGCCATGGAATCTCACCACCTCTCTTACAAAACTTTCTGCTATCCCCCTATCTGTATAAGGGTGTTTTAGAGGCACAAAATGGTTGTACTTTGTTAATCTGTCCACAACTACCATAATCGCTTTAAACATTCTTGACCTAGGTAAGTCAGTTATGAAATCAAACTTAATGTCCTCCCAAATTCTTTCTGAAATTGGAAGTGGATGCAACAATCCTCTGCGAGATGTCGTCATATATTTCTGGCCTTGGCATGTATCACAAGATCAAACAAACTTCAATACATCACGTTTCATTGCCCTCCAATATAAGTTGGCCACCACATGCCTATAGGTTCTATAAAACCCTGAGTATCCTGCTTGTGGGGTTGCATGGAACTCCTCTAATAACTTAGGAATCCATGAGGACTTTCAAGCAATGACTAATGGGTCCTTATATAATAGCACTCCTTGCTTGTACGTAAATCCAAGATACGCTTTTGTTCCCCTTTGTGACTTCGTGATTATTTTTTTCCATTTAACATTGTCATGCACCTCGGCTATTAAAGCCTGATAATCCAACTAAACAGGAATATAAATCATACTATTTAATTCCCATCCTTCTTCGCTCCTCGAGAGAGCATATGCACCTTTGTTCTCTTGTCCTGGTTTATAAATAATCTCAAAATTGTACCTTAATAATTTAGCCACCCAATTTTGTTGATCCCCAGTAGTTATCCTTTGCTATAAAGTAGTTGTTTCAAGCTCTTTTGATCGAAAAATACCTTAAATGTCCTCCCAACAAGTAAGGCCTCCAATATTGGATAGCTAAAGCAACTTCCATTAATTCCTTCTCATAGGCAGACTTAGATAAGTTTCTTGACACCGAGACTTTGCTATAGTAAGCCATTGGTTGGCAATTTTGCATTAGGATGGCTCTGATTCCAGTCTCGGATGCGTCACATTCTAATTCAAATCCTTTCTCAAAATTTGGTAGCCTTAATACCAAAGCAGTTGTAATTTTTTTCTTCTACTCTTCACATGCTCTTTTGGCACTTTCAATCCATAGGAAACCGTCCTTCTTTGTTAATTCCATGAGGGCCTTTGCAATTTTCTCATAATTTGTGATAAACTTTTGATAATACCCTGTGAGGCCTAAGAACCCACGCTCCTTTCACATTTTTTTGGTACAGGCCAATCAAGCACACTACAAATTTTGGAAGGATTGACTAATACCCCTTCATTTGAAATCACATGCCTGAGATATTCAACACTTTCCAATCCAAACTTGCATTTCTCTTTATTAGCAAATAATTGATGTTGCATCAGTATTCCCAAAACAGTAGTCAAAAGTTGCATATGTTCCTCCCATCCCTTGCTATATGAGTATGTCATCAAACAATACCAATACTCTGATTCACAGACAAGATCTAAACACTTCATTCAATAGGGATTGAAGCATAGAAGGAGCGTTCATCAGCCCGAAGGGCATTACGAGATATTCATAATGTCCTTCATAGGTCCTAAATGCGATTTTGGGAATATCATCAACTTTCATACACGCCTTATGATACCCAAATTTCAAATTCAGCTTAGAGAAGTGCTTTACTCCATGTAGCTCGTCCAATAATTCTTCAATAACTGGCATGGGAAATTTATCAGGGATTGTAGCTTTATTCAAGGCTTTGTAATCCACACACATTCTCCATTGGTTGTTCATCTTCATCAGGATCACCAGGATTGAATATGCACTCTGACTATACCGAATGTTCCCATACTCCATCAACTCTCAAACCTACGTTTCAATCTCATTTTTGTGATGATAAGTGTTGGAAGTCCCACATCGACTAGAGATAAGGTCAATTTATGGAATATAAGTGGATGCAAACCTCACCTTACAAGCTGGTTATGTAAGGTTGAGTTAGGCTTATAAAGTCCACTTCTTAACATGGTATCAGAGCCAACCTAGAGAATATCCTAGCGAGATTTATGTTGTTGGACATATTGTTCCACTTGTTATTGGGCCGCTATCAAACCACCCATTAATGTCTAGTCTTATGCTCGAGATGTATATACCTCGGCATGAAAGTATTGGAAGTCTTATATTGACTAGAGATAAGACCAATTTATGGTATATAAATGAATGCAAACTTAACCTTACAAGTCAGTTTTATGAGGTTGAGTTAGGCTTAAAGTTCACTTCTTAACAATAAGGACAACGATAGGGCCTTACATTAATCAGTTTTTGACAGACATTCTCATAACACGTCAAAACTTTCACTAATGCCTTCAGTTTGTTTACTGTAAGTTTCGTCTTTGTTGAACCTTGATTCTCTCCCAACATACCACAAAGAGACACAAATAATAGTTCTCCTCGAGGTACTCCTTTTAAAATTTTGGTTCCTTGAGATGTTTCTATCTTCATGGTTTGTTTTTTCCAATCAACAACCATTTCGCCCAAAGAAACAAACCATGACATGCCCAAAATCATATTAATGTCCTATAAGTCAAACACATAGGCATCTACCATAAAATCAGAACCTTTTATTTCAATTTTAATTTTGCAACACACTCCCGACGTTTCTGACTTGTGCCCATCTCACATCAATATTCGCATACTCTTAGTGATCTCCCACTGCCAACCCATTGCCTCATCCAATCTTCTCAAAATAAAGTTATGCAAAGCTCCACTGTCAACCAAAATAAACAAAGGCAATTCATGTAATGTACCCTTCCTTCAAATTAAGAGTTTGAGGCAATTCAACGCCTCTCCTTCTAAGGACTTCAAGCCACTTCCACCACTAGATGACTCCTTCTTAGGCCTAATAGAGTTCTATCCGTCCACATGAGGGATTTTCTCCCAGCTACAAATCATCAATTCCACTAACTTCAATTGGTTTATCGCAACCTCTTTACGCATTGTCTCTATCGTTGATTGGTTTTGAATTGCTTGGAATCATATCTCCTCCATGACAGCTCCCATTCGTTCCAACTCTCCCTCAACAAGCTCTACCTAGCATCCATGGCTACTATATTTTTCGGTTCCCCTATTTTCACTTGCCCTTTTTCTTTGGTGGCATTCACCAGCAAAAAGCGATCTGACAGGTCAGACCGAATGATATAACCACACCTTAAAAGCTTAGAAGAAAAAGAAAGGAAGGAAATGAACACTAATGTATGTATTATTCTGTTAACAAAAACAGGAAATAGAAGGATAACAAATCCCACCCAGAGCTACGCTCCTCTCTAGAGCAACACAAAAATGGTTCCTCTCCTCCCTCAACCAAAATCCCATCCTCCCCCAACATTCCGCAAAAACTTAATACAAATAAAATCTCTTTATTCCACTCCTGATTTCTCTATCCTCTAACTACCTGCCAACTCTCAGCCCTTGGATTCTTTTTCTGACGTATACTTTTTCCCATCGTGTCTTGGTACCTTCATGGGATAGAGACTAAGGAAGCCCATTCATTGTCTAGGCCTCATCATAAAACAACCATTGTTTTCTTTATTTCATTCACATGGTAACCAATCATTACTCCAAGCCGATGATAGTTCCACATTTTGCAGGTTACAAAACTATGCTATCCCATTCAATTTAGTTGAATATAGTGAAAACTCCTTTGTGTTCAATACACACATAGGGTTCTTTATTTATAATAGAAGAAATATGGACTAAGCCCAAAATACAAATAAGAAATAATAACAAACTAACTAAAAGATAAAAGATAAATATAAATTAAATATAATATCTCTAACACTCCCCCTCAAGTTGGAGAATACAGATTGTATGGACCAAGCTTGGAATACATAAACTCAATTTGAAATATGTAATTTTTCTTCAAGAGTGTGAGACAAGCAAATGTGCAATCACATGTCGACGAGCAATTTATGGACTGTGATGGACAACTGCGAAACTTCAAATAGCACAATGAAACTTCAAGTAGGACGACTTTGACAAAGGAGAACAATGACAAACTCCAGGGATTGGATTGCCATCAAGTAAGGATGGGGCTTGCATCAAAACTACAGGGACTGCCATCACTGACTGATGGGGCCTGTATACAGGGACTGCCATCACTGACTGATGGGGCCTGTATACAGGGACTGCCATCACTGACTGATGGGGCCTGTATACAGGGACTGCCATCACTGAGTGATGGGGCCTGTAGTGGCTAGAAGCGACAAAACTGCAAGGACTGGCATCATTGACTAGTGAAGTCTGAAAGCCTCAAACCTGGCTGGAAACATACTCCCCCTCACGACGAACGGCGGAAATGACGGCGCGCCGATGACAGACCGTGAAAGTGGAAGATCATAATGAGCTCTTATTTATCAAAGCACCCAAAAAACAAATCTGACAGATTTGACAAAGGGTTGGTGAAATTGTTTCAACCCATAATTTTAGTGTTGAAATTTCTTGGTTTTAACCACCGACTGTCCTTGAAGACCTTAGAGAAGAAGATAGCGGAAGCAGTAGAGGTAGGACTAGGTGTTGGTGCATCGTTGGCACAAGTGGTGGAGATGACGGTCGAAGACGACGGCCGGAGACGGTGGCCGGTGACGGCGAACGGTGGCCGGAGACAGTGGCCGGAGACGGTGGCCGATGGCGGCGGAAGGCCGGCGACGGTGGTCGGAGACGATGCCGGCAACGGTGGACGGCCGGTGACGGTGGACAGCCGGCAAGTGGCGGCTAGTGGCGAGCGGCAACGGGTAGTGGCGGACAACAACACCGGACAGATGCAAGACAGAAACCAGAGATTGCCTATTGATGTATAAAGGCACAGGTTGAAAAAGAAACTTTTAGGGGACCGCCGGTGGCGGCGGCCACCGGCGGCAACAAAGACAAAG
The DNA here is from genome assembly GCF_000741045.1 of Vigna radiata var. radiata. NCBI lineage: Eukaryota > Viridiplantae > Streptophyta > Magnoliopsida > Fabales > Fabaceae > Vigna > Vigna radiata. Next base: position 4,880,079 of record NC_028353.1, read on the forward strand.
TAGAAAAGGATCAGAAAACCTTTGTGCTCTAATACCAAGTTGAATATAGTGAAAACTCCTTTGTGTTCAATACACATAGGGTTCTTTATTTATAATAGAAGAAATATGGACTAAGCTCAAAATACAAATAAGAAATAATAACAAACTAACTAAAAGATAAAAGATAAATATAAACTAAATATAATATTTCTAACAAATTTCACCCACAAGCACATTTATAGAGAATTAAAAAACCAGTTCAGATTAAAATAAGTTATATAGCACTATTATCATTCTTCAGACTTTTCAGGAGTGTAAAAGATGTAGCTTGTTCTAATTAAAGGAAAATCTTCTTAATTAGAGAAAATATTTATAGAATCTTCTAATTTATTTTTTTGTATATTTTTTCCTTATTTCCTTTTTTTCGGAAGATTAGATTGTTACAAATAAGTGCAAAGAGAATGTAATAGTCATGACTGATAATAATAAAAATCATTCTCTTTTCAATACGGTATCAAAATCATTGTTAAGGCCTTTCCCAGTAAGATTTGTTGTTTGTTGGATATTGTTAGATATTGTGTTTATTTCATTTACATGTTCATTTGTATTTGGGCTTAGCCCACACTCTTATTATTATAAATACATTACCCTATGTGTATACACAGACACATAAGGGAGTTTTTCCCTCATCTCTTTTACTATTTCATA
>NC_028353.1:4885515-5045094 GCF_000741045.1 Vigna radiata var. radiata
CTTAGCCCACACTCTTATTATTATAAATACATTACCCTATGTGTATACACAGACACATAAGGGAGTTTTTCCCTCATCTCTTTTACTATTTCATAGATATATTCTTAATAATGTATTGGAAGTCCTACATCGACTAAAGATAAAAGTCAATTTATAATATAGTACATAAGTGAATACAAACATTACCTTACAAACCAGTTTTATGGAATTCAGTCAGACCTAAAGTCTATTTTTTAAAATAACTAATTAAAAACTTCACAATAAAAACTTGACTGTCAAAACTAGTAAAAAATGGCACTGTAATATATACCATAAATTAAATTTTGTACTGGTTTTTTAATTCTCTATAAATGAGCTTGTAGGTAAAATTAAATGGGATAGCATAGTTTTGTAACCTGCAAAATAAGTTATATCAGGAAGTAAAAGACATTTTGCTTCCCGACACTAACATCGTTTTCAGATTTTTCAGAAGTGTAAATAGTGTAGGTAGTTAAAAACTTCATATTAAAAACTTAACTGTCAAAAGTAGTAAAAAATGGCACTGTAATATATACCATAAAATTAAATTTTTTATATCACTTTAAACTAAAAGAAGCACCTCATTGTCTTCAAAATTACTTTTTGACAGTTTATCAACTCCCTTTCGACGACTTTCATAATCACGAATGAGTTTCCTGCCTTTTGCTGATGTCAAAAATGAAGCATCTTGTAACTCCCATGTGGCATTATCATAACCAAGACCGGTCCATTTGACAAGCCACTCATAACAGCAAATTGAGTCATTGTCACCATTCCCACCAAAATGCACAATTTCTCTTTTAAGGAGTAAGCGGTGAGGTATACTCCAATCACTTTTCCACCTGCTAACCTGATAACTCGGCAACCAAAGAAGAAATTATTTTCATGGATGATTCCAAAGGGAGTGCAGAATAACAAAACAAAGAACCATTGGTGGTCCAAAGAATGTGAAAGGGTAAATGAACCTTCGGTTCACTTTTAAACTTGGCCAAGAGCTTAGGAGCCTCAAGAAGCATTGTTGATTCTGTAATCCAGCGGTTGTGAGCATGAGCAAGACCTTGATACTTGACAAAGTACTCCCTTTGCATCACTAGCAACATGCTACTTACTATCAAACATCATGTCATGCATTATTTAATACACATCCGTGAATAAGAAATCTAGATGAAATACAAAGAGTAAACTCCCATTGTAGTCCCTGAAATTGTAGTGTCCATTACATTGGTCCCTGACTTTCTCAAACATCACTCAATTAGTCTTTTATCTTGCAAATAGAAAGTGTGAAAAGGATTGAAGTAATTTATTTTTTGTAAATCTAGCAGTAAGAGTGAGTATTATTTGAAGTTAATGATTAAATAGACCAATGCTTTCAATCTCAAAGACTAAAATAGGAGGTCTACCAGTGACCAAACAGGAGAATTTTATAGACCATACCTTTATTATTTGAAACCACTTCTCTAGAGTCCAAGATGGATTTCACTCCTTCAGAAACAGAATGCACGCCAAACTCTATTTTTTTCTTAGTGCACCAGATACAATGCCAAAGCCTCAAAGGAATGTACTTGAGAGGAGGATCCACACAATAGGGATGGTACCTCTTCTGGCATCCTTTTCCAGAGCAACATCTAAAATATCGTTGCACATTGATAAACAAAAGCAATTGATAACAAACAAATGTATTAATTTATAATGCCTAAGTCCATCTTAAACAAAGACAGATGCACAAAAACACTTTTACTTGCTACAAAGACAAGTGGAAGTATAAAAGCAGTTATTTCAGGAGATGCTCGTTGTGGTGCTGATATCCTTAGAGGTTAAATACATATTTAGTCTTAGTAAAGTTGGTCAAACGTGTCAACGAGGTGGCAACGTGTGACATGGGTGACACATGATATCTACATGACTACCATGTACTAAATGTTATTCTAAAAATGTTTTTATCCAAAGAAAATTTTCAGTTTTTATTTCAGCCCCCAAAAAAATTCAAATTTTCCTTTTAATCCCCATGAAATTCAAATTTCAATTTTAGTTCTTAATTATTTTTTATCCTGCTTTAGTAAATTTTGAAATTTCTAATCTCTTTTTATATAATTCCACATTCATCACACCCAAATCCTTACACAGTACTGTTCAGGGTGAAAGAGAAACCACGTTGCCAACTCTAACCACAAATGGGTGTTTCAAATCCAAATTGGGCATCAAAATCTCTAATTACACGTTCCCTAATACCTTTCAGTAACTAACATAGATCCAACACTTGCTATAGTTAAACAACCCCAGCAATAGCAATATTTAGTGACACCTTTTATTTAGCATTTATGTACACTAAACCTGCTACTTTTTCGTTATGGCATAATGTCAATTACAAGAAGACAAAGGTAGAGTTGCAGTCTAAGGAATCCCAAAATGATTGAAAGGACGTGGAATTTGCTTATTTCTTTTGCCTTATAATAATTGACATGGTGCAATAGTGGAGGATCAAAAGCTTGACTTGGATGTTAATTTATTAAATGCCTGATTTATAGTTACCCAGTAGGTTTTTTGAAGGCTGCAGAAGCTTTTGAATGCTCCGAGTATCCAAACTTTGTTAGCTATAGAAGGGTGTCAGACACCGTGACTTCGAGATTATTATGGTCACAATCCCTAGTTGCAGTTAGAACTCACGCAATGTTGTTGGTGAAATGAAGGTAGAAGGGAATGGACAAGACATAGCTAAAATTGAAATTTGAAGGAGACCAAATTCATTTTTTTCAAGGGCAAAAGGCACTTTTTAAAAGAACACATGCAACAACACTTACCGTGCTATCTACTAGACACTTAAGCAACCATACTGTTAATGAAGTTAAGCACAGGCACTGTTTTCTGTGGATTCCAAGAATTGGAAGACTGAACCCAAAGGTTTTAACAATATAGGGATGAAAAACCACAAAATCTACACTCAAAGCCACAAATTTAAATACATAATATCTCCAAAAACTAAAAAATTTATTATTATTCAGAAGAACCTACTCCTTTGTAAAAGAAATATCCAATGCCAAATTGTCGTAAATTTGCAATTGAAATAAATCTTAACAAAAAGCTTTTCATTACTACAAACTGGAAGTAACTAATAAGTTTGATATCACCTAAAATCTTTACCACAAAAAGTTATCAATCCAATAGAAAAGTAGGGATGTATAGGGGGGAAAAATTGAACCAAACTTGACCAATTAGGGTCATTAAAACCACAAACTCCATGCAAGAAATAAAGAACAGCAGAAGTTACAGAGGAAAAAGCAGGAAATGAGCTTCCACATAGCAAAACACTTGTGAAGGCAGAAGAGAGAACAATAGAGATATAAAAAGGTGAAAACAGCCTAATCTACATTTAAAGGTGAAATATGGAAACTCACAAAAGTACTCCACCACCCAAGCAATTGGAACATACAACCTCCTTGCCACCTTTTTTATTTTTCATATGAAGATTTGCTTGTGCATTTTTTTGATACTCTTCAGCCAATCCCTCAATGCACCCAGAACGGACATCCCCTCCATCCTAGCAAGATGTATGAGTCTAATCAATACAACCACTAACAAGTAATTATGTATGTCAAGACAGACTGCTATTCTTGATCAAATTAAAGTCATTATACACACACACATACACACACACACACACACACACACACACACACACACACACACACACATATATATATATATAGAGAGAGAGAGAGAGCAGGGGAATTGTTAGCAATCAAGAACTGAAATGAGAAAGAGAAAGACTTTTTATTGAATAAGATGAAAAGAACAAGAAATAGAGAGCACTTCCTCCATATGAGGTAATGGTTTCATTACAATTTTGTCTTGAAAAGGCATCTTGGAAGGTATTTATGAACTACCTTTGGCCTCTACAACAGCCATTCCATGCAAGCAAAAGTCCAAAGGCTAAGGTGGTGATAAGGATGAGGATTGGTCCTGTATAACATGAATTACTTTGACTGCCTTTGAACCTTCATTTTTCTTTAACTCCATTGTCAAGCTATCATCCATAGAGGCATCAAAGTTTAATGCTAAAGGTTCACCCAGCAAGCTAAAATTTCAAGATTCTAACAGCATTTATGTTCACCTTTGCGATTGAATATAAGTTCAACAAGTATTAATACTTGTATGGAAATCTGAATTTTGAAAACAAAATGCTCGTTTGCATCTTTCCCTTTAAATTCTTTCACGATCAACTCTACTATTGGGTTACCAAGAAAATGGTCTTCTTAGCCCAAAATCTTCACTTTATTTTCCTGGCGTTTCTGCCTCCTAATTGATACATCAACTTTGCCCTCCATCATAATCTTTGTTTCTCTTGACAAATTTATTTCATCAATTTTGATTTCCTCTTTTCCTTGCTAATTTTGTTTTATCAATTTTGGTTTCTTCTCTCCCATAAAGGATGTGATTCTTGAACATTGAACAACTCTGCAATTTCAAGAATTTGTAATCCATCAAAGGTGAATTGCATGTCCAAGAACTAGGTGCTACTTCAATGCATTCTAACCCAGTTCATGCTATATTTGTCTTGTTCAGTCATATGAGGATCACGCTCTTCATTCAATATCTTTTATTGCATGTGGTTTAGCTCTATATTGTTGGTCATCTCTTTCGATTATTGGAGTCTCCTTTTCTTTGATGCAATCAAATCAATTGACATTAAGTGGTGTTACCCAACTGATGCACCCTAAGAATTGAGACAAGCAATGTGGGACTTTCCAGCACCCCCTCCATATATGCTTGTCAAACCAAATGAGACTTACCAAAATATACAATTACTAAAATGTGATACATACTCTAATATCATGCTGAATTTCATTTTAAAACCAAATGGGCATTAAGCTAAGTTGCACTCCAAGAATTACGGCACGTGATGTTAGACTTCCCAATGATTCTCATCAAAGTGTTATCTTCTTGGTTCAAGAAAGATATAGCTATCTTTGAATCATTTTATCAAATTTGTGTAAAAGGATTCTCACTCTAAATTTGGATTCCCTTAGCACCAATAATAAAACTAACGCATTGTCCCACACTCCACGCTCATCAATGCATATTTCAACTTATGGATTGAAGGAATTTCTTGTCCCACAGAACTTTTCAGCCGTGCAGATCCTTCCAATTGGGTCTACCCCACAATGATGGCAACTTCACCTTGGCCCAAATTTCTGATTCCTCCTTCCTCCATCATTGACATTGTCTATCCCTCCAGATCCCAAGAATTGAAATAGGGGAGAAAATAAAGATTTTTATTGACTGGGATGAAAAGATTGAGAAACAAGAGAATACTCTCTTCTACCAAGGTTTCCCCTTCATAGAGGATATCTTCTTTAACAAATAACTAAATGTCACTATATCAATACTCATATCTCCCTTTCTCATATCCTTCTTCCCTTGTATATACCAAATTAACACCTTAACCAACAAACTCATTAATAGCCTAACTGTCTTAACTAATATCCTAACAATATCTTCCCAAGATACTTTTCATAAGCATATATCTAGAGTGTTTGTATTTTGCTGCTTAACTTTATACATTTGAACCATACTCCCAAATTTTGTCACTATTGTAAAATTGTCTTTTACCAGCTAACTGCTTTCCTACATTTCATTTCAATTTAGCTCTTTGTACTTCACATTTTATTCAATAGGACATTTCACTTCACTGCATTACATAATAATTACTATTATTATTTATTTATTTAAAATAAGGGTTAAATATGTTTAGTTTCTAAATTTGATATGAAATTAAAATTCATCTTTATCCCAAACTTTGATACTTGGTCTTCGATCTTAAAAATAAATAGTTATAGTCCTTGTAACCTAACTGAAATAAAATTTTTGAAAGTGTTAAAAGACATTTTAAATTGATGTTCGAGTTGTTTATAATGTGTAACACATTCCAACTCAAATGTTAGTCTAAAACACTGATAAAACAAGAATTAAGGTAGTTGAGTTTCCATTCACTTTTAAAATTTAGAGATCAAGTTTGAAATATAAATAAATTATAATTTTACATTCAGGTTAAACTAAAATCATATTTAACCCTTTAAAATAAATTATCTAAGACATGTCACTTTCGCATGAAAATAAAGTAGTTGACAAAATGCCAAATGAATTCCGAAACCTACTTCATCCATAACAAGAGTAAGATAGCAATCCGGTTCTCTGGAGAAGTTCTGTCACGGACTACCTGAAACATTAAAGGAGAAGAATCGGTAAAGTCTATTCTAAAGGGTCGTATAATATGCATAACCTCAAAAAAAAAAAAAATCCTGAACCCAAACTAGGTTCTTCTAACTTAATTTATTTACAGATAAAGTACCATCTTTTAGAACAAAGAGCACCAAAAGACCTACCTTATAAAAATTCATTTCTTTAACTTAGTAAGACGACGAAAACAGCTCATCAGCAAGAAAATAAAATGGGAAGTTCAAAATAGTTTGTAGTACAAGTTTTCTTACATGTGAGTCTGTTACCTCTTAGGTCACAGTGATTTCAGGTGAACAAAACAGAACAATCCCCCGAAACCCTACTGTGTAATAACCCTCACGTTACTGTGATCACAAGCACCTTTGGGTATATACTACGAGCCTGTTCAGAGTAAACAAATAAACTGCAAAATAAAGTAATTAATCAACTACAGCTGTTCCACCTTAAACTGCAAAAATGTGAGAAATGAAAATACGGCATTCACCAACTACTGTATACTACGAGTCCGTTCAGCTAACTACTTATAAAAAATGATTTTTATCAACATCAACAAAGTAGAAAAACCCTGCGCATTTACTGTATATAGTTAAAAAGAAAATAACAAAACTGCATGTTGAGGAATAACGGGCACACAAAATAACCGAGGAAGAAGAACCAATGCCCTTTGGCCATGCTTCACATGTGTTTTCTCTCACCGTGAAATCACACTCAACCCTGGATGTTAATCACAGTGGAGAAGTCCAAGCAGTAGTGATAGAAGGAACTGAAATCAAATTTAAAAATGAGATATTTTTATTTATTATATAATAATTTATATTAAAATATATCTAAATTTTATTTATAATTTATATTTTTATGTTTTAGGATGGAAATTATTATTAACTTATTATAATTAAGGTTATTTAATATATTTTTTAATGTAAATCAGATTAACATGTTTAATTTTTATGTTGATTTTCAATAAAAATTTATTATTTTTAATTTTGAAAAAATCGATTAAAGCAATTGGTAATATATATATATATATATATATATATATATATATATATATATATATATATATATATATATATATATATTCTTTTAATGTAATTAAAAACGTTAATTGGTTTATATTTTTCATTTTTTATAATTGTTTTTAAGATTTAAATTTTTTTCAAATGTCAAAAAAGTGTATACCAATAATCTTAATAGGAGCACTTTTTATCGATAAATATTCTTAATTTATATCAATTTTTTTTTTCACTAATTTTGATGATATATATTTTCATCAATATATAACCATCATCTAGATTCTTTTTCATTATTATAGATTTAAGAATCATAATTATTCATTAACTACTTATCTCTATAGTATTTTCACTTGAATCATAATTATTTTCATTATTAACTACTTTTCTTTCTTTATTGTATTTTCAATTTTATATATATATATTGATATTATGTTGTTTATTCAAACAGGGTTCATACTTAATTTTTTAATTTAATATTTTGTTATTTTAATAAATTCATTCATAACCCTTTTTATAGTGAAATTAAAATTTCATCTCTTCTTTTTTTTTTAGAGTTTTAAATAGTGTAATTCATATTTTTTTAGTTGAAGTATCTATGTATTTCTCTATATATAATAAAAAGTTATAATATATAAAATACTATTATAGATAAATATATAAAGAATGAATAAAAGTGATAAAATTTGATTCTGGTAATAAAAAAATAAACTTATTGTAAAGTTATATTTAAAAATCTTAAGTTTCTTTTTATTCTCTAGTAAATATTTAAATTTTATTTTTAAATTTTAACTTTTATGTAAAATTTATTTTGAGATTAATCATTAAAAAATTATTTTAAAAATTAATCATACACTTAATCAAAATTTGGGATATAAGCTTATTAATATATAAAAATATTATTTATATAATAAAGGGTTAAATATGATTTTGATCCTTTAATTTTTTTGGAAATTGAAATCAGTTCATCTTCGAAACTTTTGACTAATTCAATCCTTAATTCTAAACATGTGTGAATTTAGTCCATTTAACCAAATTCTGTTAATCTTATTTACGTACTTGAAACATCAAATAATCCTAACAAAATTTAGTTAAAAGGACTAAATTCGTACGTTTTTAAATTAGGGATTAAATTAGACAAAAATTTTGAAGAGGAACTAATTTTAATCTTAACTTGAAATTAAGGGACAAAAACATATTTAACCATATAATAAAAAATTATGAGAATATTATATTTAAAATTATTAAATTAAAATATTTTTTAATAGAAAACAATTATAATTTGATAAGGCGGGAAGACAAGCCATGCATTGGCATGTTTATTAATTTGTATGGAAGTGGAATATCAAAGAAGATGAAAAGACTTGCACCTTACAAGGATGATGTTACCTAATGAAAACATAACATTTAATTATCACAATTTAAAAAAATATATAACAAATAAAATTATCTATTCATGTATATACGAAAAAAGTATTTTAAATTGAAATTTTTAATACATGAAAAAAGTATTTTATATTTAAATTTTTAATACCATTTTTAATGAGAGTCAAGTCACTTATTAAATGTCATAATGATAGTATTTTTTTTTACTTATCTTGAAGTTTTGAAATAGAATTTAAATATATTCGAATTAGCTGCATGCTGGTGTTTTTTTTTAATGATAAAATCCTTTTTATTTAATTAAACTTATTTGTTTTTCACTAATGTAATAAACTGATACAATAAGATCATTTTTAGTTATGGTAATAATTTCAGAACAGAAAAATATTAAAATGAAATTAAAAAACCTTTTGATCTCAATTCTGAACCAAAATCAAAAATTTTGAAAATTTTGTTTCGGTAATAAAAAAATGGAGACATTAAACAAAAAGGAAATTAAAAAAAAATAATAATAATTTTGAATTAATCTTTTAAATAATTATTTAATTTTCAGATTTTATAATAAAGATTTACATGCATTTTATTTCTTGAACTGGACACTTTTATTTGGGTTGTAATTTAATAATTATATTTTACAAAAATGTATAAAATTCTATTCGAAAAATTATGAAAACAATATTTAATTTTATTTTTATCTTCTTTAACTTTAATTTATTTATTAAACTTCCTAGACCAAAAATGGGACACGTCCAATTTGAACTACACCAATTAGGTAAAAATCAACTCTCTCTACTCCCTTTTCTTCTTTTCCACTTTATCTCCCTTTTTTAATGTAAATATTTGGCTGAGACATGTACAAACGTGAGCCTTTAGCTGAATTCACATAAACGGAAAAGCTTTTTCATGTACCTTCTCATTCCTCTTTTGTTCTTTTGTAATATAAATGGAAAAGCTTTTTCATGTACCTTCTCATTCCTTTTTTGTTCTTTTGTAATATATGGTGGTTAAAAATTTTAACTTTCTCTAATTATGAACTACTTTATTAATAGTCGCCGTCAATAAATAGATGCATCCTCACATTTTACCACTTTCAAGAAAATCAAATTTCTCTTCTTTTAACTAGATTCACACAAATGGAAAAGCTTTCTCTGGCAATGGGAGCATGAATTACTCCATGTACCTTCTCATTCCCCTTTTGTTTTTCTGGAATATTTAATGTGGTGGTTAAAAATTTTAACTTTCTTCAACTTTCAACTAGTATAACGGTCCCCATCAATACATAAATGCACCCCACATTCTACCACTTTCAAGGAAATCAATTTTTTCTTTTTTTTCTTCTTCCAATATATGGATGCACCTCTACACCCACCACTTCCATGGAAATCAAATTTCTCTTCTTTTCCTTCTCCCAATATATGACTGCACTCTCGCACCCCATTACTTCCACCGAAATCAAATTCCTCTTTTTTTCCTTCTCCCTGTAACGGTTCTCCTTTAAAAATAAAACAATTCAAAACAAAATCAATTAACTTTAATTAAATTAATTATTATTATTTTCATTAAATAAAACAAAATTAATTTACTTAAAATATAATTATAATTAAAATATAATTAATTAACTTTAAAAGTATCTAAAAATTAATTTACAAATCAATAAATTAATAAACTAAAAGGTAAAAAAAACAAAAGAAATCTTGGAAAGTTGAATAAATAATACCATATAAAATATTAAATTAAAATAAATGTATAAAAATTAACAACCTAAATAAAATTAAATTAATAACCTAAAAAAACAAGAAAACATAACGTTAGGTCTCAAGTGATATGGGAGATCAGTTCGACCTTCAAAGGAAGAAAACACCCAAAACGTTGAAAGGCTTCAACAGATATAGGACATCTGTTGAGCCTTCAACGGATCTTGAGATCCATCCACAAATATCGAGATCCGTTGAAGGCTCAACGGATGTCCCATATTTGTTATGTAACGCCCCGACAACCATGGTGCAAGAAGCATGGTTGCAAGAAGCATGGTGCAGGGGCACGGACAAGGAGCGGCTCCTGGCAGGCTTCGAGTGGAAGGGGCACATGGACGAATCGAACATACACCGGAATGAGAGGGATCTGGAGACTGTATAGGTATGGGACTATACAGTTGAAGGATAGCTTAAAGGAATTGAATTGGCTACCCATATCACCAAAATGCATTTACTTTTCGAAAGCCTAACCCATAAGAACTCCATGGTTAAGCGTGCTTAGCCTGGAGAAATTCTGGGATGGATGACCTTCCGGGAAGTTTTTCCGGAAAGTGTGCAAGTGAGGACAAAGCACACTGGAAAGTCTCGTGGTGATGTGTGGGGGTAGTCAACAGTCCCTGTAAGTTGCCGGGGCGTTACAGTTACATGTCCCATATCCATCCCTGGATATTGAGATCCATCCACGGATATCTAAATTCATTTGGTTGTGTTATGAAAAGTAAAGTTGAGACTTGTGTTCATTTTTACAATTTTGTTACCATGATTAAATTTTGTTATCGAAACTACATAAAAAACCTTTTTTTTAGCTATATTTAAGATTCAATGATAGACAAATGGATAACAATTGATTGATGGAGTATAGAAAATCAAGTATTAGAAGTGATATCATGTTCTAGATAATAACACTCGTTTATTTTAATATTAAAAGTTCAATGTATAAATAGAATTTTTATTAGCGAGTTTCATTATGTAAAAATACATCATCTCTCTACAATCTCTTTTTCTAAGAGCTATCTTCCATCTCTTTAAGTCTTCTAAAGATTAGAGACCGCCCGAGTGATAATTTAGGTGATATTTTCTACTTTATTCAATCAATCTCTACAAAAAGGATAAGTTTATTTATGAAATTTCCTTAGTTTATGTGTTTATTCATGCATTTGAGCATATATTGCTTGCATATGAGGTTTAAGTCATCTTATAAGACTCTTTGTTGATCAGTAATCCTAACAATGTACCTTGGTCATGTTTTTGTGATTTGTAGAAGCAAATAGAGTTCCTTGAGTTGTTGCAACTATTTTAGGATCCGTAGAGTTATTTGATCCTCTATAAGATAAGGAAAGCTAAATACCTTGTTTCTAAGTTTTAATGCTATAAGATTTTGTGTTTGCATGTTTAATTTGTCTGAGATCGACGGAACTGTTGAAATTATTGGTTAAATAGATGATAAATATGTTTGAGTAGTTTGGATATGATACTTGTTTTGTCTAAATTGGTTTTAAGTCGAGGGATTGAAGATTTAACCATTGAGAAAATTGGTATGCATTTTGACACTAAAACTTGTTTTTGAACTAAGTATTGATTAGAGAATACTAATTTGTTCATCGAAATAGGTCCTCGGTTTGCCAGATCACTGAATTGAATTTGTTGGTTTCTAATATGGCATTGAGCGGTGCGCTGACTGCATCTGGTTGTGTAAGTCTGGAAGTAGTTTTGCTTCAAACCACTGAGTGTCAACTTCCATCGCTGAGCGACCATTTTTGCGAATGGTCTGACGTTAAGCGATGCTAGGGCACCGTTGAGCACCATTTTTTGTTGTACGTTGATAGCCTTTTTCATCATAATTCGCTGAGCAACGAGTTAGTCTCACAGAATGAGACAATCTGCAGAGCTCTAGCGTTAAGCACTCCCTTTGGCGGGGGGTTTTGCGTTAGGCGTCAATATGAGCACATGTGGTTTTCTTTGATTTTCTTATCCTTTGTTGTTTGAAATGGTTTATTATTGATTCTATGTATGTTTGTTATAGATTTGTGATGTCTCATGGACTGTAACATGGCTATGAATATGAATGGTGCATGCTGTGAACAAAATTTCAAGAAGTTTTTTTTAATGGTTTCAATAATGTATGTATTGATGTATGGATTATGTATTGAGAGTTATCTTAACGCTTTAATAACAATCTAATCTCAAGTAAATGAGAGTGAAGTATGTGGTGAGAGGAACAGAAGGTCTTAGTCCAAGAGCTTTACCTTGACCAAAGATGGTTAAGAAACTAATCTTTTGTGTGGTAGCTTTGGTGGACAAGTTGTTCCACCACTCCAAATGCACAACTCTCCTAGTCTTACATCAATACATGTATCTGGATGGTCAAGTATAGAATGAATGATTGTGTTTCTTAGGATTGATCGATATAACTTTGTATATTTGTTAACATTTAAATTTTTGTCGTAAGAATTCTCCTTTGGTAAATTAGCTTATGTTTTTATCTTTGTTTGTTTGTATTCTTGTTTACAGTTATCACCTTAATGTTATAAGCAGATAAAGATGTCTTTATTGATCATGTACAAGACTGAATGGTACTGAAACATAAAATAAGATGTTTTTCATTTTGTTTGTTTTAATCGACTCTGTTACGCTTTTAGTTTCGATGTAATAATACACTTAGTTGTGTATATTTTTGTATATATATTTTTGTGTTATAGTTATATTTATATGACTATACATCTTATATTTTTTATTTGAGTTAATTGTTTTTTATATTAAATGTATGATAATTTTTATAATAATTAAATACTATTAAAAATAGGATCTTTAAGTCTTTAAACATTTCATAAAAGAAATTCTTATATTTGTACAAAATTGATTTTAAGAAATAAGTCAGGGCAATATTTGTGACATTGTTGTTTAATTTTGATGTTTTTTTATGAAGTATTGATACAATTTACTTTTTAAGTTGCACGAGGAAGGATATTGAAAATGAATACCAGCCTAGTCACGTTCCATGCATAAAAAGAGCATATGCACACGGACTACTTTTTTATAATACATCGGGTAAATATAAAAAAAGAGGTTAAAATCTGAAAACAATTTCAAGACATCCCAATTGATCTTCAGCTGAATCTTTAGATTCTTAATCAAAATCATGTCTATTATTGGTAGCAAAAACATTACATATTTCACTTTTGTCTATGGCATCATCATTACCAGACAAACTATTCTCCCACTCTCCAATGCCGTCTATTTTTTCTTGAATATTTTATAGAATAATATTTTTATGAAAAATTAAATACCTTTTCTACAATTAATATATTTTAACATATAGTAATTACTTATAAAAATATTTAAACCGATTTTAACTTCTTAAAATTGGTGTTTAAAAATAATTTTAGACAAATGATTATTTTTTTGGAATATCAAACCAATAAATAATATGAGTATAAATAAAAAATGATAGTAAAAAAATTCTGAATAAATATATGAAATAAATAATAGGAAATAATAAGAAATCACAATAAATAATAACTTATAATAATAAATATAAATAACAATAAATAAATATAATGTGTAAATAATATAAAAAATGTAATAAGTAATAATAAAATGATTCATAATAAATTATAATAAATGACGGATAATAAATAATATACATATAATTGATAAAAAATAGTACAATAATTTGTTATAAATAATTATATAAACAATAACAAATCATAATAAATATATAACTATAAATAGTAATAATAAAAAATGATAAAAAAAATATAAATAACAATAAATCATAACAAATATAATAATACAAATAAACATAATAAATAATAAATAAATAATTCGTAATAAATAATAAAAAATGATAATAACATTAATCTATTCTTTAATAGTATTTTAATTTCTATCAATTAAATTATACAGTTTTTTTATAAAATGAAAAAATAAATAGTAAAATTAAAATAAAATTTAAATTTAATTTATTAAATAATATATTTTTATTATAATATATAGATATCAAATTTATTTTCTTATGATAAAATAAGAAAATTTAAATTTATTTCATGATGAATTAATTTATAACATAATTTTTATGTTAAAAAGTCAAAAATACTTTTTATGTAATTAAAATATTTAAAAGTAATTGTTGTCTTTCAAAATAAACATATTTTGTATCCAAGTATCGAATATCAATACTAATAAAAAGAATTTCTTAATACATTCTTCATTTGGATTTGGAATGTTTTATTATGAATAGATTTTATATTATTTTAAAATTGTTATATATATTATCAATGTTTATTGTAAATATCTTATTTTAATAGTATACAATTATTAAAAGAATATAAATCATTGAAAAACAAATAACTCTAAAAGAGATGTCTATTTTAATACATGACCATGATAATAAATATACATACATACTAGAACTTATACCATTAAGAGTTCTACTACACTAGAACCAAAAGTATAAGATTAGAGTTTTTTAAAAGATTAGATCTATAAGGAAACTAAAACTTTTACTCTAAACTTCTTTTGCGTCACCAACCAATACTTGATCAAGAGAAACATTTTTCTCTGTTCACACTATTCAAGTGATCATTTCAAAAGAAAAAAAAAAAACACAAAAAAACAAATGCAAAAGATTATTCTTACAATCTAAAATACAATATATAGATATATAAATTAATCTCAAGACATACCACCATGCATTATAAATTTGACCATTTGGATAAAACATTAATGTTAGACTTTGACAAACAACTTCCCCACCCAAGTTACCACAGTTAGTCCATTTACTAACTATGACCAAGAAATAAGACCATAAACTAAGACCTCTTACCATTAATCATAACATAACTCACCCTTCTCTACTTGAAATTTAATGATTATTAAAGTGTTAAGATAACCCCTAAAATTAGGGAGAAGGTAAGTTACAAACTTGCTGAAAAAGAAATGATGCTCAAGGCCAAAAAGAACCGCTCAATGCCACACAACCCATGAGCTATCTAACTTTGCAGCACTTAACATCCAAAAGTATCGCTTAACGTCCTAAAGCCTAGAGGTTCTATGACTTTGCAGCGTTCAATGCCACACAAGTTCGGTGCCACACCAAAAGCCAAGAACTTCAACAATGAGTTTTAGAAAACCAAAAACCTATTCAAATGACAAACTTGATATTCCTAACTTAGTAAAAAATTCCATAATAGATTTACGTGTCCGATTGAATACCAATTTATTTAAATGACTAGATTCTTGATTATCAAATTCAATATCACTTCTAATCAAAACAATAATATTTTATGTAACACACATACTCAACATATTAAAAATAACTAATTTACATCAAATCAAACATTAAAATACAAAAAAAAAACCAGTACAATAATATTTTTAACCAATTTCAATAAGTAATTTCTCCTGTTCCAAACATCCAAAAACCATTCAGCAAGCCATCCGAAACAGAATTTCCCATACTCAAGCTACACTTTTAGATCAATTCAAACATACAAGTTAAAATTATTAAAGTAGCAAAATTTAAAACAACGCAATTAGCTTTTTGGGTTTTTAAATTTTTTTAGGATTAAATTGGTATTAAGAAAAACTTGGGGTGCAAGGAGAAGAAAAAGAGTGCAGGAAGAACGTCCCGGTGGAAAATGACAAATCAAATTTCAATTTCAACGTGTGGGCCCAAGAGACACACGCCGCTACTAAGTAAGCACCACGTATAAAACCGTAACATTGTATTTTCTTCGTTCACCCTCTCAGTCACTCACTCTTCTCTTACCGTTTTGTTGGATTCGATTACAATGGCGTCCGAAGGCATTCTTCTCGGCATGGGAAACCCTCTCCTCGACATCTCCGCCATCGTTGATCCTGAGTTCTTGAAAAAGTATATCACTCTCGCCACCTTTCTCTTTTGCATGCCGTTATTTCCTCTATTATCGTTACTTTTAATTTCCTGAGATAACGATTAACCTTGTTTCTTGGACGGCGAAACGACGTCGTAAGTCGTGTGGTTTGCTTCTGAGTGTTCTTTCTTTTGATTTTGTGTCTGACATGACAGGTACTCTCTCACCTTGAACAATGCCATTCTTGCGCATGACAAGCACAAACCCATGTAAGATTTCTCCATTTACGCGGTGCTGTGTTGATCGCCCTCTAACGCCGTTGTTTTTTTTATCATCGGAACGTCGAATTTTTAGTCATTACAAGCACTGCAGTCCTTTACACTTTGGAGCTTGATGTTGTATAGCTTTTGACTGTGTTCTTGGGATATCAGAAACGTAGTTTGATACGGTTCTTGGGTTGCGTGGGCTTATTCTTATTAGGAGAAAACTTAGATACAGTTATATGGTAAACAGTTGCTTTGGGTGATTTTATATATATTTTAAAATTATAATAAAAGATTTACTTTAACAATCAGACCAAAGGTCTGCATTAAAAGATTTAAGGTGAAATCTCAACTCTAATTGAAATACAACACAAGAAAATTTTTAGAGAACTGGATCTAAGTTTTATATTAACTATTGAAGGAATATTCAGATTCTGGCATGTCTTCCCTTAGATACATGGTAATTGGTATCCGTGCGTGTATTTTTGCATGATTGTAGAGTAAAGACTTGTTGCAATATGGTATTCAGACTCATATTTTAATAAGATTTTGAATCTCTCTGTGCTGATCTTTAATTGCACATATTTTTTGGTTAATTGTTAAAACATATCTTTTTAGTTAATTTGGTAAGATGCTCCATTTCAGATATGAAGAGTTGGTTGAGAAATATGACGTGGAGTACATTGCTGGAGGTATTTCACTAGATCTGGAGTATTGGATAATATCAAAAGCGAATTGAATAAAAGAAAGAAAGAAAACGATTAGCAGTGGAAAAATATAGTTGGTAATGACAGTTGCTACAATTTGTTTTTTTTTTTGCTGGCAGGTTCTACTCAGAATTCAATCAAGGTTGCTCAGGTATGTATCTCGATAGTTAGTTAGTAATACTCTGGATGTGTAGTAGCTTTGGTTAAAGTAATTTACCATTACTTCTTGTAGTGGA
The DNA here is from genome assembly GCF_000741045.1 of Vigna radiata var. radiata. NCBI lineage: Eukaryota > Viridiplantae > Streptophyta > Magnoliopsida > Fabales > Fabaceae > Vigna > Vigna radiata. Next base: position 4,902,955 of record NC_028353.1, read on the forward strand.
TGCTCCAAGTTCCTGGTGCAACAAGTTTCATGGGTGGCATTGGAAAGGATAAGTTTGGCGAAGAGATGAAGAAGAGCACAAAGCTTGCTGGTGTAAAAGTGGGTTTAATCATTCATCTTCTCCTTTCATTGTCACGTGCTTCTCTATACTGGCTTAAAAATTATCTTATTTTTCATTCACCAGGTTCACTATCACGAAGATGAATCCACACCTACTGGAACTTGTGCTGTTTGTATAATTGGTGGCGAAAGGTCAAACAATCAAAATTTTCTGTATTTTTTTGCTTCAGTGTTTTCTATAATTGAAATTATTTTATGCCGTTTATAAATGAAGTATGTCCTTCAGCCTGACTTCTACTTGATTGCAAATTTTTGGAAGCCTTACATTTTGATCACCTCTGAATACAGGTCGCTTGTTGCAAACTTAGCAGCTGCAAATTGCTACAGGTCTGGGCATTTGAAGAAACCAGAAAATTGGGCACTAGGTACTTTGTTGTTGGTCTATGCAGGCTCTTTTTTTTTTTTTTTTTTTTCTTAATTTCTTCTTGCCTGTGTAATTCATAATTCAAACTTCAGTCGACTGACATTTTATTGTGCTAATTTCCCTCACAGTTGAAAAGGCTAAATATATTTATATTGCTGGCTTTTTCCTCACTGTATCACCAGATTCTATCCTGTTAGTTGCTGAGCATGCTGCTGCAAATAACAAGGTTAAATATATGATTGAAAATTTTATTTTATTTCTTTTGAAGGAGGTTTCTGATGATTAATGTTATTTATGTATGCAGATCTTCTCGATGAACCTTTCTGCCCCTTTCATTTGTGAGATATTCAGGGAGAGACTGGAGAAAGCTCTACCGTAAGGATTCATCTCTGATAAATAAAAATGATTGAAATGCTACATATTTGATCTTAAGAATGTCCATTATGTGATTCAGGTATACAGATTTTGTTTTTGGAAATGAGACTGAAGCAAAAATATTTTCTAAAATTCAAGGCTGGGAGGTAACCCTTGATATCTGATATTTAGGCAAGTTGTGGTTTTGGATGTAGAATGTTAAACCATTACATTTATTGGCCTTTCTTTTCTAGACTGAAAATGTCGAGGAGATAGCTCTAAAGATTTCCCAGTGGCCAAAGGCATCAGGAACGCACAAAAGGATAACAGTTATCACACAGGGTGCGGATCCTGTATGTGTTGCTGAGGATGGGAAGGTGAAAAAGTTCCCCGTGGAACTTTTGCCTAAAGAGAAACTAGTTGACACAAACGGAGCAGGTGCTGTGTTACTGGTTTTACGAGTTCAAATGCAGTTATGCTACATATTTATTTATGTAAATAAATCTCGTAATGGTCTTTCATGTGATAAGCACATAGGGCAGAGTGGATTAGTTGGAGAATAGCCCTATAGTTAGAGGTGCATAATCATTAGTTTAGGAATGGCTTAGTTCGAATGGGGAATTGATTTTCTGATTATTTAGTTCATAATGAAAAACATAACATTGTTTGACTCAATATAGTGAGGAAAGGCTCCACTTTTTATAATTATTTAAAATAGGATCATTATTTTGGCATCTGTCATGATTATTATAATATTAAAAATTTAAGTATTTTGAGATTATGTTCTTATTGTCCTATTTACAGGCTTAATCCTTTTAATAAACATATAAGTTTAAGTTTAGTAGCCTATTAACTGGTGGGTTTTTTACCTATTTAAAAGAGTTCGTTACCAAATAGACTTTAGACTAGACTATGCTTTAAAAAAGTGCTAAAAGGCCTTATTAGTTAAATAAATCAGCTTAAATATGAGAATTAGGTGAAGCTTAGGCTTTGTGTAGCAAGCCTATTTTCACATGTTGCTGTTGTCTTCAATTGTGATATGCTCTAAATCCATGTTGGCTATAAATTCTCTTATAAACATACATACAATACATAATTCCTCTCTGCATCTCTTTTAAATGCATTGTATATTATTCTCATACAACATTGCTACCAACATGGAAAGATCGTGACATTATTTATGATTTGTAAGGCACGCACATTGGTAGTTTACAAGCAAATTCTGGATTTAGTTTCATCCCTCTTATATTTTCTCTGTAGGAGATGCATTTGTTGGAGGATTTCTTTCACAATTGGTTCAGGAGAAGCCCATAGAAGAATGTGTGAGAGGTGGCTGTTATGCAGCAAACGTCATCATCCAAAGATCTGGCTGCACTTACCCAGAGAAGCCTAATTTCCATTGACTGATTTCTCAGTTCTGTTGCCTTCATGAACTTTTGATTGTCATTGGGAAACTTCTTGTTGTATTGTGATAGTTGCCGTTAACTGCTTTTATTTTTCATCCCTTGGGTGAATGAGGAAAAGTTTCACTGGAAGGAAACGGATAATTGAATTGTTATATGGCAGTTACCGAGTGTTTTTTATTAGACATTGAACAATGTTACCGTGCTAAGGAAGGTACTGGCCACTTCGTCTGCAAGTATCAATCGCCTGACCCGATTGATTAATTCTTTTCAGATTGGCAGAATTTCCTAAAACTCGATTTACTAGTTTGCATTTTTAGATATTTAAAACTATGCTCCCCTAAAATGATTTTTAATATGAACATTGAATTTATGAGCTTGTTTTGCTGGTTTATCGGTTCATCTTGTAAAAATGTTAAATTGCCATCTTAATATGGCTTGGACTTCTAAATATTTTAATTCAATTTAAATTCGGTTTCCCTCGTTAAGAGTACAGGGTCTCCGAAGTGTAAATAATTTATTATAAATTTTATTTCATAATTGTAAGCAATGTGATGCTTTTTATATGGACATAATTTATCGGACAAGAATGAGACAAAAAGGTGACGAAGTATTTGATTATAGTGTAAGAGGCTATTACTAATGCCTTTGCTTAGACCATATTACCAATTGATTGGTTCTCTTCTGCTGAAACGGCTTGCTTGGAACAAGGACATTTTTGTGCAGCTGAATAATATATAAAAACATATAAGAAGATTAAACAAAATATTAACCACGTAAATTAATAAATATAAAGCTTTAAAATACTGATAACAAATAAAAACTATTAAAAATAATAAAATTTATTAATATCATGAAATTTAGTTAAATTATGTAAGTTAAATCATATAACTTAAATAATTTAAGACATAAAGAGTTATTTGCAACAGCGGTAGTTTCATTTTAACGGTTTTGTTTTATCCTGATAAGGCTTGTGAAGTGGAAGCCCAAATCAGATCCCGACGACTCATCTTTTTATTTTCATAATCTCGTCTTCTCATCTCGTATTGTCATCTAGAGCGTGCATTAGAGCGTGGAATGCACGGTCATACCAAAGCGCGTGAGGAAAACTCCCAGAGTCATAGCCAGCCAGCGACCACCACCTTCTCTTACCTTTGTTGAAAGAAAATCGCAAGACAGGAAATCACAAGGTAACTAACGAAACAAATCGGAGGCATTATTTGAATCGCCATGAGCGACCACCACCCACGGCTGCACCACCTTCGCTCCACCTCGCACCTATTGAAGGAATCTCTGTCATCGTTCTCATCCAATTTCATCACATTCCTTTTCCTCTCTCTCCTAACCCTCTCTTTCCGAACCCTCGTCGAGACAGGCACCGCCCATGTCACCTCCTTCATCGACCGCGACCCTTCCCTCCGGGCCCTCCTCTCCCGCCTCGACCTCGCCGGCAACGCCCACCATCACGGTCATGGCCACGGTCACGACCTCCCATCCACAGCTGCCAACCACGCCCTCCGCCACCGACGCCGCCCCTTCCTCCACCTCACCCGCGTCGGAACCCTAGACGATGACTTCTTCTCCGGCGACGACGACGACGACCGCTCCCTCTTCGGCTCCATCCCTAAATCCCCTTCCAACGCCACCCTTCTCAGCCTCTTCCCCTTCCCCCCTACCTCAGCCTTCTCCGATCTCCTCGCCGACGACGGGGTTAGGGTTTCTCAAGTCATCCGCTCTGGAACCACCTTCAATACCCTAGGATTGTCCTCTCTGTCGTCGCGAACGCCTCGCGACGACGATAGCGGCGATAGCGAGGAGGAGAAGCAGAACGAGAACGCGGAGAGGAAGGAGGGCGTGGATTTGCAGTTTTTCGTGAAGGGGATGGAGGTGGGTCGTCGGGACGCGGCGGCGCTGTTTTTTCTGGTGAGTTTCCTCTCCGCCGCCTACGGATGGGTGATTCTCGTTTTTCTCGTGACGTATTCGTGGGTGTTGGGTGTTGTGTTCGTTTCCGTTGTGAATGATCTGTTGGGGAGGTTTAGCTCCGTTACGGTTTTGGTTTGGGATGGTTCAAGGTTAGGTCTGAAGAGGCTTTCGGGGTTTATTCTGATGCGTTGGGCTGTGAGGGACGCGTTGACTCAGCTTCTGGGGTTGTGGTACTTCGGAGAAATTGAGGATCAGTACTCGTTTTTCAAGCTCTTTGTGAGGTTGAAATTGATGCCCTTCTCTGTTATGTCTCCTTGGGTTAGGGGCTTTGAGAGAGAGATTTCTGGGTTCTTGTTTACTTGGTTTCTGGTGGATACTTTTGTTGCTTTTATATTCTCTGTGGATGCTTGGGTTGCCATTGTGGACTCAAGGAAGAGTGGGAGGGAGATTGTGAAGGAAGGGTGCTATTTGATATCTACTATGTTCAACCAGGCTATTCAGGTTAAGTGCTTGGAGGCTATACTTTGTGGGTCCTTTGTCAGGTGGGGTTTGGGCCGGGTTTGCGGGAGGTCCTTCGCCAAGATGTTTCAGTCCACCATGGAGGTTTACTTCATGGTTACTTGGCTTTTGTTTTACTTTGCGGCAAAGTGTAGGGACGCCGATCTTCATGGTAGGAGGTTTGGACAGAGGGAATTAGAGGGCTTGGTTGAAGGTCTCAGATGATATTTGAGGATGGTTGAACTTGGATGGATGAATGTGCTTTTTTCTTTCTTTTTTCTTATTGTGATGCACAAGTAGCAGCAGCAATGTTTCAAAGGTTCTTTGTGTCTCCCACATTTACCGTCGCTGTTGTCGCCATTCTCTAGTTTTGTCACCAGCGATGTGTCAAATGTGTACTTCACCAAAAGGCTGATTACTTCTCGTGTATATTCTGAATGAGGGTAGTTCTTATGTATATTATTCATGGAATTGTTGAATTAGTTCACTCAAATATGTGCTGGTGATGATAGTCACAAATTACAGGGTTCGGGTAATGAAGAATAGTAATGATTTTTCTCCATGCAACTTGGGCTTATGCTGTGATGACAAAAGTAACTGCATAGCCTTCTGTTTGTTTGGAGTGATGCTCCATTTATTAGGGGGATTTGGTGGCATGACTTGGACATAATCACAAACAATGAAAAGCACTTTAATCTGCTACATAGAACAGGGAAAGTTATCAGTTTGAGTTATGCATTGTGTTCCCCTTTTAGAAATTCTCCAGGAAGGCTGTTTATGCTAATACTTTTTTGTTCTGTATGATTTTCAAATCCTTTTCATAAGCAAGCCTTCACATTTGCTGTATGTATATAATCATCTTGTAGAAAGTTCATAAAACTTGTTTTGCATCATGGAGTTACTCGACTAAGTTTGAATGAGACGAAAATTTTGGCTGATAGCAAAACTAGGGCTACATCAAGGGGCATTCCAAGTTTTTAATTATTTCTTGGAGAGCTTTGTGTGTACTTCTGCTAGACTGTTTTTTAATATTCAGAGTAAACAGTTGATGTTTTCTGTCTGGTGTTTTGTATGTTTACTTTATAATAATTTGTCTTCCTGAATTTGCAAGCCTTTCCCTTTGACTAGCATCGAGGAATGCGATTATTTATGTATAAATGTTTTGTTAGAGTAATGGAATTTACCTGAAGATGAATTGTGATATAAACTGTTTGTAAAAGCAACTAGATTGCAATTTAATGAATTGTACTCTTTCTCCTGGCTGTTTGTGACTGTAGGATTTTCCTGTTCTTTTAACAGAACATATGTAACATTATGGGACAGTATTCTCCTTGAGAATAACGAAATGCAAAATAAAAGTGAAAATGCTTGAGTTTCGATGATTTACTAAATAAACTGTCTTTTTAAGGTTGGTTTCCCTAGGCATCATGTTGAGGTTTACTCTTGTGAAACAAAAGTTCCTTGAAGGGTTCCCCTTCTCACCTATGTCTCACCTATGTCTGATAACAATCCCATTACTATCAAATACATGATGCACTTCTTCATGAAAAATAAGTGAGCAGCAGTCTTAGGATTTCTGTTTTTATATGGTTTCACTTGGTTAGTTTATTTGGTCTTCTCTGATTGTCCACTCCATCCAGCCTGGGGACGTTGAATGCTGTTTTTCAACCAGATAGCTTCGGAATTGACCTAAAAGAAGGGCCATTACGAGGGAGGGGAATTTACCTAAATGCACTTACTTGATCTCATGCCCTTTTTTGTAAAGCTGCAAGAAGACCAAAGACGAGAGAATTTCTTTGAATTGCTGTAAGAAAACTGGAGAGGAGGTAGTTTTGAAGTGTACATTGAATAAAAAACATGGAAGGAAGCAAAAAAAAAAAAAATTGTTTTTCAAAGTGAACCTTGCTTTCTTTTCATTACATTAAAAACTTGAACTAAATGAAAAAAAAATTGCATGGTTACTTGTATTTGTTTACATCCTCTTTTGAGCAAACCTCAATAATTGTGCGTGTTGTTGAAATCCAAAGGAAAGCAGTTTTCAAAAGCAAACTTGAAGCAAAAAGAATGGACAGAGCTTTAAGAACAAAGGATGAGTTTTCAAATTTTATTAGTGAAAAACGTGGTAGGAGGCAGGTACTAAGCAGCAGTTTTAGTTGTGTGGTGTGGACAGACCAAAGTATGAAAGTAAAACATTTTGTTTGTGTTTAATGGTGAGACAAGATACTCACCATCTTGAGCTTATCCAAAACAATCAGATTTATTATTAGTTCAACATTTTTTTCACTCAAGAAAACATCAAACATGAAATGGAATATAGTATATAGAGATAATAGAGGTAGCCAAGATGAACGTGCGATTTGAGCAAGTAGCCAATGGTTTCCAAGGCCCAGACAATTGCATTCATACGTGCTAAAGTCATAATATAAATTAAATCACTCGTAAAATTCACACATTCCATCCGTACATGATATGATGTTCATTAATAAGTGCACTCAGTTCAAAAAACAAAAAGTTGGATACATTCAATTTTTGTCTTTTGAAATCAAGGCATGAGATCCACGGAGCCGGACGACCAATGATATGTATATCAACATATTTTTATTAAGAGAATTATTACATTTTAATAAATTAAAAAAAGAAAACAAGTTTTTCATTAATGATTTGTTATTAACTTAGAAAGATATGTCATGTCGTTTTTATTATATATATATTTTTTTAAATTTAGATCTAATCTTATATAATTTATAATAATATATTAACGTCGGATTACAAGGAGATACTATTTATATATGATTCTTTTGATATATATATATATATATATGATTAGTAATGTTTTGAAAGTGAGGTCAAATAACTTTTAATAACTATATAAATTTTTTGGGGGAGTCGTCTAATCTATACCATAGCTTAACGTGGGTAATAAATATGCAGAGTGTGAATCACCTACCTCCTTTGATATTTGTAGAAAGACCTAATTATTGACTTAGAACATACGTTCATCTTCAACCGTTCGGTCTTTGTCAGGATTCCTACTATATTTAGTTACATCCGGCTCTCTACGACTGTCCGACATGTTTGATTGTGAGAGCGACTTTATGACCGTTTAACCCATACGATGAAGTAAACAATTTACTATAAAAAAATATGAAACTAATTAGACATTTAAGTATGTAATTTTGTATAGGCCTATTGCATAAGTAGTAACCTATTGATCTATCCCATCCTACAACTAGTAATTTTTATTTTATTTTATTTTGTATTCTTGTGTATTGAAAATAACTAAATATTCTCTTCATTAATATTAAATAATTATAAGTACAATTTTTTATAGTACATTTTCTTATTTACTTGTAAATAATAAATAATTAATCCATAAGTGTTTTTGTAATTGTTATATTGATGTAAAAAAATATTTCAATAAGATACTCAAGTTTATGATTAAAAAATTATAAATAACTTTAGAAATTTATGATTAAAAATTATAAAACAAAAATTGCAAGTTGTTTTTAATTTATTCTAGGTAACTTTTTGGTGCACCTATATAGTTTTAACTTGCATCCATGTAAACTTCAAAGTTCCAAATTATCCTCTTATTTATAATTTTCCTCTTTTGGATTGTTTAAAACGTTTTGGAATGTATATTTTGAAATGCATAATAAAATATATATTATAGATTGTGTAGTTCAAACTACAAATCTATATTACATATTGTATTACAATGTATAATCCAAAATACAAAATTTATACCCAGAATGTAAACTATATGAAATACAATACAAAATGTGTATTCTAGATTGTACAATAAAATATATTTTTTATTTTGCATCTCAGCTAGTAATTTCAATTTTGCATTTCAAATTAATCAAAAATAGAAAATTGAAAAATATAGTATAGATTGTACAATCTAAAAATATATTTTTCAATAAAAATACATAAAAGAATGAAAAGCGGAAGAGAGGGATATAAGTTTAGGAAAAAGAATATGAAAAAAAGAAGATAAAGACAAATATATCATTTCATCACCTATGACAGAGGATGTTGAAATATATGAAGTGCAGGAAGAAGCACCTTTAGTCCAGGTACATATCTTAACCAATATTTTTTTAGAAAGTTAAAATAATACCTTCCAAATTTATATATTTAATTATTGTCTTTGGTATAATAAAAATGAACACTTATTTTAATACAACTATAACTATAAAATGATAATTTGAAATTGTATACAGACCCTATTTTAAATAAAGTTTTTATAATTTCCATTTTTTTACTTATTAGATATTTGAAAAAAAAAATCCAGATCGTGTTCTAAAAAATTAATGACTTCTTTAAATATTAAAAAGAGACTCTCAAATTAAACAATAGGATATTGAAGAATCATTGCTTACCTGTATTATTTTTAACCAAGTTTAAAGTTACATTAGAGTTGCTTTTGAAACTTAAGTTGCACAACGAAGTTCATTTGAACTTGTTTTTCCAAACTTTAATCCAAAACAGCACATAATTAATCGAAACCTAGTCTTCGAAAGAATGATTTTGATGCTCCAACAGATGAAGACGGAAGAAAATCTTAGTCAACCAGTGCAAATATCTTTAGATTAGGCCCAATGGTTCTGCTATCATTTGCAGAAGGACAGAATGTGTTGGATGAGACGACAAAACTTATGTCCATGAACTGAGTATGACATGGTGTCACAGGGATCACCAGAGCTAACTCTCAATAATTCAGCTTCCCTAAAGTTAGAGGTGAAAACTCATTATCTTCCTTCTTTTCACTTGTCCAGTAATACTTCACGTTTCACAAGTTCATACTTTAATTCTCTTTTATACAGTTTTTAAAGATAAAATCGTAGTTCTAAAGAAAACAGTATAAAGAAACTACTTTATTATCTCTACTTTCCTCTTTATATGTTCTTGTACGGTTTCCAAACACATCCTTATCCCAATATAAATGCTATACATAGTTTATTTATATGCATGTAGAGTATCAGATCTACCTTGGACTTTGGTCGGCACACATGTCTCCACAAACTTTTAACTTTTCTGCATATTACTACACTATTGACAGTTCATTTTCTTATTGCTACCAAGAGATCCTCATCATCCTTAAGTAATCCAATCCAAGGATCAAGTAATTAACTTATATTGAGAACTAATGAACTTCCCTTAATTTGCTCAATGCGCTAATTAACTCTGCATGTTCCCTGATAAGAGAAAAAAACACAGATCAAACAAGAACCTCGATCTACAACATAATATTATGGCTACATATATATATATGTCGTGGTAGTTGTTAGAGGTAAATAATGACTCAGACGCAGAGAGAGAGTCGTTGATTATGTGGAGAGGCTGCACAGCGAAGGACAGTGAGGAAAAGATGTTCAGTGCAAGGAATATAGAGCTTTGAGTCTGCAATGAAATCGTATTCATCCTGAGCCTGATCCAGCAAGGTCTTGAAGAGAGGATGATGGAGCAACGTGATCTTTATCACATATCTCTTGTGGTGTTCTCCCACGTACACAACCAAATGACCCTTTGGCACATCGTTCGGAATATCAGATTCTCCTTCGTTCTGCATCCATGGCCACACTTCCCATTCGCAGCAGTAACCGTAGGCACCACACTGGATCACTCGACTCCCCACTTTCTTCCACTTGTTAAGACACCCTCTCAGAAACTTCCCCTTCATTATTCTTCTCTTGAAGCTTCTAAATGTGTGTGTCTGTGAGAGAGAGAGAGAGAAAGAAAGAGGGAGAAAAAGTACGTGGAGTACTCCGAACATGAAAATGTTTATATAATTGCGGCATGGCAAGTACAAATGCTCCAGAACATTATGGGATGCATTTGCTTTTCTAAGTCAGATACTTAGTTTTTTCTCCTTGTTTGATATCAAAGTCGTGTTTTTTTTACCTACTATATATTCTTTTAGATTTTTGTTTTCAGTGTGACATGCAAATATCGGGACGCTTTATGGTCTTTCGAATTACTCATTAATTACTATATATTCTGATCTTCTCTCTATATAGATAGTTCTTTCCCTGATAAAAACATCTACCAACAAGCATGGCAGAAGACTCCAATCTGAAAAATTAATTCATTAAATGGAAGAATAAGAAGTAAATTGCCATTGAACACGAGACTCTTAACAATGTGAAACATTTTATTTACGATATTTGTGTTACATTCGGCTAGGTTTTACTTGAGCTAAAAACCAAAGATACAGTAAATGGTTGACATGATACATCGTAGCTTTTGCCTATACAATTATTGCGGAAACATCAATATCCAATAAGTGTGTCAGATACTTGGATACATCAAAATCTAATATATATTAATATTATTCTAAAGCGTGTCACAGATACTTAGCTGCCTTTTGCTTGTTAGCAGCTTCTTTGTAGCATTGCACTTTGTCAAATTATACCAGCATGCAATGCCAGAGTAGTTGCTTAGAAATAGTAGATTAATTTCTGTTATAATACAGTCAAAATAACTTTTATGTTACGCTAGATCGATAGATATGCATGTCATTTACACGATTTTTGGTTTATAGCTGTAAATTTAATTTTAGAATGTTTTGAATTTTAAGTTAAAGGTGATTTTTAACTAAGTAAACATATTGAAAAATCTAGGTTTTATGTGATCTTCTATAATGGTACTTACAAATACATAATTACATTTACTTCTGAGTTAGTAGAATCAGGCAAAAATGTCAACTATATACTAGCAGTTAAAATAAGGAATCATATTTACATAACTTTTTATAAAAGTTATATAGAAGATAATGAAATATATGATAAAATAATTGACATGATTACGAGATATAGAGCACATACAGTAACACTGCAAATAAATAATGAAAGACTATTGTATTGACAATATACAGACATACCAGTTAAAAAAGAGTTTGGAAAAAAAACTAGCAAACATGTCTGCAACCTTATAAATAGAGTTTAGAACTTACCTATATTATGAACATTAAAAATATTTAAAGGTTAAATTTGCTGATAAAAGCCAGTTGACAGTAAATTCAATGTTCTAATTTAATCCCAAGATGTAAGGATAGTGTCTTTCTCTGTAATTCTTAAAGGCCGGTGCCTGATGGAGTGACCTTTCGAAGTTCTTAACATTCAGACCCCACAACTTGGTTAGGAAAAGATAAGATATGAATGAGGGATGGGAAAAAGCTTCTTGGGTGAAGTGCAAAACCGCTTATTTCTCTTGAATTTTCATATTTTTATATTCCTTTTTATTTTAAAATGTAAATTTAGTAAGCTTTATATAAGTGATAATAAATTCTAGTATAATTATTGCTGTGTATTTTATCCTTGTATCACAGATAAATAAACATGAGCAGCCACAAACATGTGTCTCAAGAGAATGTGATACTCAGATCTGTTTATTTTGTTTAGTGCATTTAGACCTACTCAGACATTTTTACTGTAGAACATTGGTGTCTTTGTCACTTCGAGCTATTTTATTTATAAGGACGTATTGATGTGAATTTATTGTTCTTATTTGGACTTGTTTTAGATGCAAAAACCTTGAATTTCTGCATAACGGCCAAGGCTTTTTACTTTTTCATAGAATAAGGAGGTACTATCCGTACAAAAATGTTATTCAGTCCTTTAAGAAAATGAGTTTGTGATTAGTGTTTCGTTGTTCCTACTTACGTATTTAGGAATGAGTTATCCTATGTTTCCTCGTAACTGTTTCTATAGTCAGAGAAGTTTTAGGAGAAAATGTGTATAAGATAACTCATAAAATGAATGATGTGATGAAAATAAATAAGTAAAAAAACTTGTAGAAAATTGTTATAATAAAATATCTCTTTTATGGGCTATACATTGAATAAGGGATGGAAGAAAACATGCAGACAAAAGAATGACTCTCACAGTTCTTTACCCTGCTGAAATCCTTGCCTTGATATATGTGACATGTTTGACTTGATTCCCGCAATCCGGTTTCTCATACAAAATTCATTGGTTTTCAAGTTTCAGTTATTTATTGAAGCACATGAAACTTTCTTAGAAGGAAGGTGAACAATTTTTACCAAGAAAGATAATTTTGTAATAAGAAAGTATACTATACAGATAAACTGAAAGTGTAACCAAAAATATAAACTAAAAAGATCAAAGAACCAAACAATTTGTACCAAGACAGATGCTTTTGCCACTCTATTTTGGTTGAGATGTTGAGGAAAAGGTGGGGTAGTTCTTAAAATCTTACCTTTTCATACTATAATTAGAAAGTTATAAGGGAGCTGGAAACACTATTTTCTATGAAGAAAAACTTTTAGCTCTTTTATTGAAAATAATTGGCGAAGATGGGGTTTGTGATCCTTTTTTTCTGGTCTGTTCTTCGTAGACAGATGCTCAGTGACCACTGAGACTCAGTGTGCTGACCCTAGACAAAAGTGGGTCGTGTTGGGTTGTTTGAAAAGAATAGCATGTTTATTTTGACACAACCTGCAACAGTTTTCCAGATATGAGAGGGACCATGCCAAGTATAAGCTATGGAAAAGCCTTTTTGTGGATTTTTTGAAATTAATTTTGCAATGGAAATACTATTTATACAAGAAGATTAGTTCAACAATGAACCTGGACAATTATTTCCATAAAAATTGCCATGTCAAATAACCAAATATAACAAATCTGTGTAGAAAAGGAAAATTCACGAACTGTCACAAATGAAAGTCAAACTTCCATTTTCAGAAGGTTTGATCATAGAGTTAATGCTGCTTGATCTCTTGTTTTCACACTAATTTAGTCTCCTCTTCCAACAGCTGTTATCTTTAGTTTGTGTTATGATGGTCATTTTGTAGTGAGTTTTAGAGAGCAACATTGTTACTGCAAATTGAAATGGATCATATATGTGCAAATTGTTGATGTAACAGCCATCCATTCACCCAAATCCAATGACTGCTTGTTCAACATAAGATAAGATAGGGTTTTCAAGGCTAAACGAGGTAGTTATTCAAATTGAGATATGATAAGATTCATTGTGCAAGTGATATTCTGTTTGTAGAATGAGAAGTGGAATCACAGGAACTTGGTTACTATAAAGCACTAACACAATTGCAATCACCATCCATTTTGTGCACTGAAATTATTTGATTTGACTTACTTTGCTCCCATTCCACGTGCATTTTCTGTTCACATGAGCTGGTGATACAGGCCACTTTATCACTTTGTTAATACTTCTTCCTAAGTGCCCCACCTACATCCCTCCATTAATTCCTATCCATGCTTCCGTTTAGGGAGCAATGCCTCTCTGTACACTTACTGTGGGGATTTTATTATGTCAGAATCGTGTGTGAAATTTAAAATTTAGTGTCGGTTGAGTCTGTGGAAACCTTGGTTTTGAGAACTAATACCTACTATTTTCTATGGAAGGAAAAAAAAAGGTCCATAATTTTTAGTTGTCATTCCATATGTAAGAGTTTTAAATAATGTTTTAGAGCTTGATTGTCAGAAATAAGGTTTGCAGAATGTCCTAAAATGGAAGACAGAATTATAGGCAACAGCAGATTGTATCTCATTTTGGACTTCAAATTACATAAGTAGATGTTCTGCATTATCAGCATTATCCATACTTGAAGCTAACATTGTTCATAACAATGACATTCTCGTTTTCTTCTCACTATGATTGGATTCAAATTTGAAAATTGATTTTTACAATTTCAGTACACAGTTACAAGTTTTGATGTACAAATAAATTTATGTTTGAACTTTCTTAGCTTTAATTCACTCTTTATGTATTTCTGGTATTGTTGTCCATTAGAATCAGTTTTACCTTACTATCCAATCTTGTATCTTCAATGTAAATTTTCATTATGATCATTATTAAAGTTATACTTCAACTGTGATGAAAAACAACAGTGAAGAACATCTAAATTTTGCTAAACTAATCGTAAATAACCTGTTGACATATGTCCTTCATCTTCCTCGGGCCCTCTCACACAATCATTCGACATGAAAATGTATATATATATGGTACAACAAGCGGGTACTATTGTTAAAATGTGATGTGATGTGTATTACAGCGTTTGTTCCTTTGTTTTAAAAGTTAAACAGAACAGATGTTAGATAGAACTGTTATAAGCTAGTAAACATAATTAAGATGTGTGATTAAACTAATTTCATTTCTCTAGTGAGAAAACTTGGTTCTTTACCTGAAATAAACAGATCTTCAGTCTCTTACTCATTTGCATGCATAGTTTAATTGGATTTATTAATGTTAACAGCTTTGTCTGATATTTTCTTGTGCGAAATGAAATGATTATCTTACTCTAGCAATCGCAATTCAGGTCATGCAAAAGCATTCTATGAAAGAAACTTTATGGTTTTCACTGCAAAGAAAAACTTAAAAAGAAAAATCATAGAAAGCAGCCCGAAAGGATAAGCCATGAGCTGTCAAATTATATCTTTATCTGATATGACAGAGGTAGGGAAGACTGAAATCAAAGAGGAGATACCATCATCCTTTGCAGGAGACTCAAAAATTAAATCTTAGTGAAATGGCATTGAAATAGGGGAAAAGTGATAGAAACGTTGAAAAAGAAAAGACCAATATCTATGATGTAACACAGAAAGCAAACTACCATGACAAGCCTAAAGAAAAGTACAAGGATTTAGCAGGGATTTTGAAGATGGTAGAAATAGAAAAGAAGATGGCCAGTTCATGCATGATGTGGATAGAAATAGCAAGCATAGGTTGCATGTGTTGATATTATATATGGTTTTTCTTTGTTAGTTCTTGCAAGTAACTTGGCACAATATGTAAGAATTGCTGGCACATAACATAACACGGAACATAGTTTGGGTTACTTAGTTGTTTGGAGTAGAGTGTTGTTTTTTCTTTTTTGTGATTTTAGTTATGTTTTAAATAATCTTACAAAAATTTCTAATTTCCAATTTTTTATACACTTTAATTTATTGCCTTTTTTTATTTGATTACACTTCAAACCAAACATGTTTTAAAATACAATAAAAAATGATTTCATTTATGAAAATATAAAAGACCAACAAATCAAAATTATAATTTTTCTAAAAGAGATGAAAATCCCGAGTCAATAGTTGAAAAAGTGTCAGTTTTACTATTTAACCAAAGAAAAAAAAATACTATTTGCTTGGTGTTTCATTCAAGGTTAGCATGTACGAAACTCACTACTAAAAATATTTGTTAACTAATACAACAAAATCAAAAAGCCTAAAAGAATTATAAAATTTTAATTTAACAGGTTAACTTTGAGATTCCTATTTGTTTAAATTTTGAAGACTTCACTTTGTGATGCGATGGCATATAAAACTGCATTTAGACATTGTCTATATTTGTCATCATATTATATATATATATATATATATATATAATTTTATCATGTTCTTTTTTTCATATACACATTTTTTTCAATTTTACTTTTTATAATATATTTGATATTTACGTCATTGTTATTTAGAAATCTATTTTTATATTTATAACTTTTCATTGTTTCAAATTAGACTTTAAACCACATTATAACTTTTGGCCATTGTTTTTTTTTTTTTTAAATAAATTAGACACCAATTATTTTTATGATATTATTCTTCAATGGTTGGACTATGATTTTCAGTGAGTGCTCTCTTGGTATGTCAGGAAAAGATGAAAGTTTTAGTTGATTGTGTAATATTTTTAATTTTAAAATTTCTCATTTTTAGAGAGAAAAACGTGCTACGTTTAAGTTGGTGTGAATAGATGTTATTTCTTCACATATAAATTTTGATTTTAGAAATATATTTGATATGACATAATATAGATTCTCTTAGATTTTGATTTAACCTCCTATATTTTTTTGTTGAATTATATGTACTAGAAAAACAAGTGATTGATGAGATATAAGAAACGAACCTAAATGAGATTTTATAGTGTCGTAATAATACTTTAAGTAATAACTTATTAACAAGAATTAGTTAATATTCAAACAAATATAGACACAAATATGATAATACCATTCTTTAACAAAATAAAAAATAAAACCTAAATTCCAAATGAGCATCTAGAATAGATGTTAAGTTTTACATAAAAAGAGAGACAAATATAATCAAAGTCAGACCGCTTATCCCTTCCACCAGTTTAAGCTTGTAGGTAGTGTTACTTGTTAAGAAATAAACGAATTACCTCCTTGATTCTCACTTTCATGTCTCCTGGATTCGTTAATTAATATGAATTTATGGCCAAAGAGGTGAAAGATTAAAAAAAAAACTTTTCCATTTAGAACATTGTGAAAACACCTAGTTGTAGTGGTGGTGGTGATGATTGTGGCATTGGTGTTGGTGGTGGTGTTGTTATTTGAGGTGCAGGTGCTGGTTGTGGTGGTGCTGGTGCTGGTTGTGGTGTTGGTAGGGGTGGTGGTGGTATTATTGGTGATGGTGTTGATGGTGGCGGTGATGGAAAAGTTCAGTTACAGCTAAAGAGAAAATCCAGCAGCCTATCAAAGTATTTAAGGTGCATAATTGTTGAGCAGTCGGTAAAGCTCCATGTAGTAAGTTCTCTAGCTTTAGCTTAACAGCTATCACAACAAACGATTGTCCTTTGGTTCCTTGATCCCCAAACCCCGAATTTTATCATCATAATAAACTTCTTCTACTTTTCTTAGGTCATACTTCATGCCTGCCATGTCAAAGATTGAAAGATATAATGCAAACGGAAGGTATGAGTAAACAGTGCAGGTATCTTTGGTGCACGTGTTTTGGGGATGGAGAGTGAGACATAGCTGTTATATGATGTTCTTTTAATTATTGCCCGTTTCTGGGTAAAACCGTTATGGTAATGCCGTTACTCATTGCGGTTAGTTGACTAATCTTGCTTTATGAGGATAGATATTTGTGTCAACATTGAGAATACAATGACAGTACTATATCATTGGGTAGTGTGATGACAATAGAAAAGAAAAGAAAGAAGGCATGGACAAGGTACAAGTAATAACATACCATCAAATTTTTTCGAAAAAAATCATTTCGAAGATTAAGCATACGAAATGCAGCATGGAGATCTGTCAAGAACTTTAAGACCTTTGGACAATCGTAATTCCCAGCTGTCACTTGATTCACCACATACCTTGGCTGCAATGTCAAATGAATTGTAAATTAGGTTGCAATAGTCATGATATTTTTCCCTTAAAGATACAGAAGTTTGATAATCTGTTGTGT
This sequence comes from Vigna radiata var. radiata, assembly GCF_000741045.1. Lineage (NCBI taxonomy): Eukaryota > Viridiplantae > Streptophyta > Magnoliopsida > Fabales > Fabaceae > Vigna > Vigna radiata. The sequence goes on from NC_028353.1 coordinate 4,920,797, forward strand.
ATGTGTAGGTGCATATGGTTAAAAACATAGTGTATAGTGAATATCTCCACTATTTTGTGCAGGATGATACGTCAGAGGAAATGAGTTCTTACCAATTCATTAGACATAAAACAGACACCTGCATGATAAAAAATGAATCAATACATATACGTCAAAACTATGAAATCATAATCCGCAAAAACTATACCTATGGCTCAAATCAAAAGATGGAGTTGGAAGATTTTTGTTGACTAATTAAAGTAATCAGGAAAAAAAAATTAAGAATCATCAGTACTAATGAGATGAGTAAGGACTAAATATAATACTAACATACACATTTGGTTATTGATCCGTTATCCCGGAAATCCCACTTATTCTAACCGCCATACCCGTGTTTTTTAAAATTATAACCATATTTAAGTTGACCACGCTCCCTGAAGGAAGCTAGCCCAAGAAAATGCGCAATAGGATCATATTCATCTCCAGAAACGATTATTACACAGTTAATGCTAGCCAAGAACATATTTTAAAAGACTCACCTATTAACTAGTCTTCAACGTCTAGACCAAAGTCTGAACCCACTGCAAAACAACAATTAGCATACAGAATTACTAAATCTCAGTGACTAGGAACGAGTAGAAAGTAGTTGCATCATGGCAAAGAAACAGGGAGGAAAAAACAACACAACTTGCATCCACTTATTCTGAGTAAAGATAATTGCGGTATGGTGCATATAGAAGATAAGTAGACAAATTGCCATACACTATCGACCATACAAGATTACCACAATCCTAAGTTAAATGCGTCTTAGAATTTAAAAAAGCGTTGCAAAAGGTTCGATAATTTAACTGTCCAAAAGATGCTTAGTTCTCTGATTTAGATGTTAAAACCCCGTGTTACTGGAAATCTACACAAGGCAAGACACTTAAATGTAAAACAAAGAATTCAATGGCACTTGAGGCTATAAAACCTTTGATTAAATGGAAGATCTGGTGCTTCTAACATATGTAGGGCATACTTCAAATTTTAAAGAATATTAAGACATACACATAAGTTTTTCCTCAGCCTCTTTGTGCTCGAGAAGGCTTCCTGTTTCTAGCCAGTACATGAACGTAAGCATCGAAACTACAGTCTGTGTTTCACTCTTCCAATCACCATGATACCTACATTACACAAGAAAAAGGCAAAATTACAAAGACACAAAAAAATGAAACAAATAAAAGATGAACAGTTACTTCGAATTTAATCACCTATAGTATTGCTAAGAGCTTCCTCCAAGAACTTCAGCAAGCTCCTTATACTGCTCCTTTAACACGTTGAACTGAGACTTGGCCTTCTCTAAAAGCCCTTTCGAACCCAAAAAATCAAATATCCATGAGATAATGACAGAATCCATTCCCTTGCTACGATAAACTAAACCATAAACAACAATAAACTTAACACACTTCAACCCTCAAAATTCATCTCAAACTTGCAATGGATAACAAAAAGTATGTTCGTATGAAACCAGTAATTGCGGAATACGTGTTTAAGTCTTGACGTTTTCTATTTAACACTCATAAAAAACAAATACATTTGCAAGTGCACGAAAGAGATGGGGATACAAATGTAGTTAGGGTTAAGAAGAGCAGAGGAGCATAGTGTGTTCGGTGGTACCGGGTGTGGGGGCGAGACTGATGAACGAGAAGAAGAGTGGCATAGATGAGCCTAGTGGAAGACTCAATCTCCGAAACGACGCTTCGAATTCGGTCGCGGAGCGTTCCAGATTGTTCCAGCTGAACCCTAAACGAGTCGAATTGCTTCTCTAGCGACGACTGAGGCTCCGCCATTGAGGAGGAGAAGCATGAAACGGGGGCTGAAAGGTGAAACGTTTCGGGTCTCCAAAACGGGGATACCAGAAGGAGAGGGTTAGGATTTAAGGAACGAGAAAAGACGGTTTGATATATTGTAGGGAGCCACGTTTCGAAACGCTGGTTTCATATATTGCATGGTATTGTGTGAAGGTTTCCATTTTCCCTTTTCTTTGGTGTGGCGCTCTACTATGTTCAAATTTGTTATTTACATTTTCTTTTCTTTTCAATTCAACTCAAAATTGCTAATTACATAAAAAAAAAAAAAGTTACAATGGATTTGGATTATTTTAACTAAAATATTAACATGTCCTAAGTGACATATATTACATTTTTTATATCAAAGTTGTCATAACCTTACATAAGTTTCAAGAGTTTGAGAAAAAAAATCACTCCAAACCAAACTAGTTTTAATAAAATATTGTTTTCTTTTAATCTTATTGACTTTGCTATGTTTTATTTAAACTTTGTAAATAAGTTGTTTTATGTATAAATTGTTTAATTTAGGGTCATTTATTTTGAAAGAAAAGTACCATTTCAATGTACCGAATATTTTTTTAATTTAAAAATTTTAAAAACAGTTTAGAAAAAACAACAATTAAAGAAAGACACATTAATAAGTCAAAACCAACAATCTAGAATAATGATAATCTTGCATTAGGGTAAATGTACTAGAATTATTATGTATCAAGTTCTGAACTAGTAAGAATGTTTAAGAACGAAATAACAAACGAGACACGGAGTTTTTTCATGCATATGTAATTAAACTTAGAGCATCTCCAATTAGAGAAATTTAGGACTTAAAATATCATATCATAATCAAGCAATTCATTCTATTATATTTTAATAGAAGAAATTATAAACAACTCATTATTTTACATGTTGTTTTATTTAAACTTAGTTATAATATATAATAAAAAGTGTGAAGATAATAATTTTTATTTGTAAAAATTACATAAACAACTCAAATTTCTTTTATGTAAATTTCGGTTTGGAACCCATCCCAACAACAACAACAACCTTACGAGCATCCTTGATAGTTAGCGTTTTCATACAATAAGTCATTATCTTGCTTAACATCTCTATCTTTTTTTTTTTCGCAAACAAAAATTAGTTAATGCTTGTAACATAAGATAAGATATCTTAATTTGATAAATGATTCATGGGCACCTATAGTTCATCCTTAAAATTCTTTTTTAGAGGCTACCAATTAATAAAATGTCTCAATATTCACTCCCAATTGAATTAGGAGTTTAGTTTTGATAAAAGATTATAATTAATTTTTAAAAGTAATATTATAAGTCTTTATCGAATATCGAATTGAGTCATCTTAGATTAATTTGAATTAAGTTTAAAATAAATTGGCTTTAGATAGAATGCTAAAATGGATCAACACGGGTTAATGATCGAAACAAACTAGATCAGATCGATTATTGAGACGAGCAAGTCTTGGTCAAAGGTCTAGACAATCTGATCCAGGACGAACGCAGATATGGATCGACTCGAGTCATAGGCTAAGACGGGTTGGTTCGAGTTGAAGGTAAAGACATGTTGATCATGGGTCAAAGGCTGAGATGGACCATCTTAGAACGAAGGTCAAGACGGGTCGATCCGAACTAAAAACCAAGATGGGTGGTTTCGTGCCAAAGGTCAAGGCGGGTCAGGTAGGGCTAAAGATTAAGATGGGTTTGCCCAATTCGAAAGTGGAGAAGACCAATCTGGGCCAAAGCCCAAGATAGGCTGATTCGATTCAAAGACAAAGACAGGTCGTACATGAACGATTGTCGAGACAGGCAAACTAAGGTCCAAAGTCTAGATGGTCCGGCATGAGCTGAAGGCTGAGAAGGCCAACCTCTATCAAAGGTCGAAATGAGCTGACCAGGACCAAAGGCAGGGACATGTCAGTTTTGACCAAAGATTGAGATGGGCTAACACGACAAAGGTTGAGAAGGGTTGACACATTCTGAAGGTCGACCTAGGCTGAAGGCCAAGACTAGTAAGCCCGAATCAAAATTTGAGACAAGTCAATCCAGGTCAAAAGTTAAGATGAACTGGTATGAGCCATAGTTCCAGACTTCCTAACCCAAGTCGAAGGTTGAAACGGGATAACCCATACTGAAGATTGAAACTACCCGATCTAGGTCAAAAATCGAGACGGATCAGCTTAGTCGAAAGATGAAACAGACTAGTCTAGACTAATGGTCGAGACGGGTAAGTCCTGAGTCAAAGATCAAGACTAGCCTATCCGAGCAATTGTCGGAACAAGTTGACTCGACCAAATGTCAACCAAGGTCATTCGGCAAAAATCAGTTAAATTTTGATCGAGGCCAATTTTGTCGATTGTGGATGGAACATAAATTTGGACGACAAATTCGATTGAGTCCGTCCTATCTAAAATACATGTCGTCCTATAGTAAAAGTTTAGTAATATATTTCTAAAAAAATAATATAATTTTCTTGTTTAGAAAAAGAAAATACATGATTACTACTTATCGAAAATACTTTTGTGATATTTTTATCGTATAAACTTTTTAATGGAGTGATTTTTGGTTATATAGATTGTTTTAATCTAATTAACATGGGTCTTGAACCAATCAACACTTTAAACAATGTGTTAAGAGAAATCACAATCTTAAAATAAAAAGTTTATCAAACCAAACCAATAGCCTGGTAATAAGAATTTTCAAAATATCATGATATTAAAATCGATATTTAGTTCATCCAACTTAGATAATAAATGAGTTTTTCTTTATATTGTTTATCAATATTTATGTAACTGTGATTACGGGCATTTTGGGTTCAATATAAAGGGGAATTCCCCCAAAAACTTTTGATTATGAGGAGAAACTTAAGTTTTGACAAAAATACTTTTGAAGACTTTATACACAATGATGGAAACAAAAACAAAGTAGTAGGCAACCCTCAATTGTTGACAATTGATGTTCATGAACTTCTATTTGAGATTTTAAACTAAAAAAAAGAAAATTCATTAGAGGTCTAAGCAAACTTCAAAGTATATAAAATATGAAATGTTGGATAAGATCCAATTGTGTAAGTGTAGTTAGGCAGAGGTGGTGCTCATTAGCGTTATTATTTGTTTTTCAAAAAGATAAGGGGAGAATTTGCCTTATTACTTACTTCATACTTATTTAAAAAATACTCATCATGATTTCTTTTATCCATAAATATTTACACATACTTCTTTTATTTATTTTTTTAAATGTTAAATTATATTATTCTAAAATACAACTATAGTCCAAATAAAAATATTAATATAAAGAAGTTATATAACAAAATATAATTTTCAAAAAATTAAAATGATTTTAATTTCATCAGTAAAAAAAATACAAATATATAAAATTAATTTTTATACTTCTTTTAATTGTTAATATTTTTCTAACTGATTGTGAATTGATTTAAAAGAGAATTTACTATTCGAAAAACGTTATCTAACGTCGACTATTTTGGACTTTTAATGTCACATATGGAACCAACGTCTATACAGATGATGTTAATTATACATCAATCAAGTTATCACGGAAGTTTTTATGAACGTCGACTGTGTACATAACCAATATATAAATAGACGTCGATCACATATACAATAGACGTTTATATAGACGTCACGTCTATAATCTTTTTGTCCGCTGTAACTTATTGGTAAAATCAATTTGGAATAAATTTATTTTTACTATTTTCTTTTATAAAGATTATATTTTAAAAATATATGACCTCTTGTCTATTACCTTGTTTACTCCCACCTGTAAAAATATCTCTGTAACACGACTGGAATTATCTTTATGAACAAGATACACTCTTTGCAGTGTCTATGCAGAAAAATAGTAAATTAATTACTGTGCATGTATGCAGTCAAACACTAAAGACTTCAACATGAAAGGAAGAAGAGTGGTGGAAGGTTCACCATGACATGACCATGACGAAGAAATGAAATGTGCATTAATTTGATTGTTGCTATCCTAACTTTTCAATTATATTCGTTTTCATTCAGTTGTGCTTCTTCCACGTTCCTTCCAAAGTTACATTTTTTCTTCTTTGACGTTTTGGATAAGTTATTTCATTTCGTCCAAATTCTGCGTATATTCAGTTATCCACTTCACTAACACTAACACTGTTCCTTTCATTAGTCACACTTTATCTAATGCATTCTGCTTATAATTTTATAAACACTGTTAAAAATTATATTAATTAATGTATTACTAACGTTTTGTTATATTTTAAATACATGTATCGCTTTATGACAACAGGGAACTTAAGTTTGATGATACAGGCTGTTTGTTCCTTCTCTTACGGCACCATTATGAGTATTATAAAAGAGTGTTACATGAGTCTCTGTTTTTATTTTATTTATTTTACAACATTGTTTTTTTTTTCAATGTAAGAAATTTATAATTTTTCTTATAATTTAAGCATTATATTAGAATTAAATTTTAATTTTGATTTTAAAACTCATTATTTCAACATTTAGGTTCTTAAATTCAAGAGTCACTCTTGTCAAAGCTCAGAGATTACACCAGGAATGGTTTAATATTATAGTCAAATCCAAAACAACACCCTTTTCACACTATCTTTTTCTTCTCAACATGGCTTCCAATATTTAGTACTTACTTCGTTAGGCTGAACTTTGTTCGGTAAACTAAGGTGACCAAGCCAGCAGCTGCCGTGTGTAAAACTTCTCTTAAACACTTTCTTTCTTCTTTCTCCTTTCACTCTCTGAAGTCTCTACTTTTGGAGGCAAATGGTGCTGGTCCTCTTCGGAATCTTGACCCAAAGGGGACTGCCAACATCTCACTTCTGTTAGATCAAAAGTTTCCTTTTTGCACCAACCGGAGGTGAGTTTCACCCCCAAAAATATCTCCTTTTCTAGTTTTTCTTTTTGTATAACTAAAGGGTGCATGCAACTGATCCCATATGATCCTTAATACGATTCAAACGGTGCTGGGCTTCTACACTTTCAGATTGTGATATGGATGACCAATTTGGACACTTTCTATTCTTAATCTTATTTCCCAAAAAGAAATTTTTGTTTTCATTACCAATTTTTAATCTTTTGTAGTTTCAAATTTTGACTTATCTGGTACGGGTTGATGGTTTCTGTCAGTATTTCTGAAAGTATGGAGATTTGGTACGCCCCAAAGACAAAAAATTGAATTCATTATGTATTTCCCAAAAGTAAAACTTAGTTTCTGTTAGTATTTATGGTCAATTGGGCTACTTCCTAGATTGTGATTGGTTATCTGAAACCTTCTGACTTGTTTAACTTTTGTTGAGGGTAAAAGAAACATGGAACGGTGATTAAAAACGTTTATATTTGTGTTATCTGAAACTGGAGACGTTGATGTCTGGGGGAATTAGGCCGACATGGATGCTTTAGTAGGTGTTTGATGATATGGTTATTTGAAGCATTTTTTTTTTCTTTCCGAATTCAATTTGAGGATTCTTCATCATATATGTCTTTACATTAGAGGCGATGTTGCTTCTAAATGAATATCTAAATCTCAACATTCTCTTCTGAAAATGAAAATGCAGTCCAGTCAGCAGCCATGAAGTGTTTTACATTCTCCTATGGAGAGAAAAAAGAAGAGCCAAAAGGCTTGCGATCAACATCGGGCCGGTCAGAGAATTCCACGAATGGTGATATTAGAAGATCTGGTTCTGAGTTAAATTCTCAGGAAGTTTCAGACAATGGCAGCACAGAATCTCTCAGGAGGAATGCAATACCCAGTTTGTCCCAGAGGTCCAGCAACCTTAGAGTGTTTACTGTTTCTGAACTGAAATCAGCCACAAGGAATTTCAGTCGCTCTGTTATGATTGGAGAGGGCGGCTTTGGGTGTGTCTACCTGGGATTGATTAAAAGTGTGGAGGTCCCCTCTGGAAGAATTGAAGTTGCTGTTAAACAGCTTAGTAAAAGGGGAATGCAGGTAAGGCTGTAGCTTTTGTTTTTATCTCAGGTCCTCTCCAATGTAAGGGTCATCTTACTGTATGTTTTCATCGCATACTATAATTTTCTTGGGAGAAAAATCTTCAAATTCTTACATTTTGTTATCCCTAGTTGAGGCTGGAAGATTTCTGTTGTCAAGTAAGTGGATGTTTGATTTTTGCATTGCATACATCCGATGCACATATTTAATGTTAACTACAGAAGCCATGAAGAGTAGCTTCTCTGTTGATATAAATTTGATGTGCATTCCCAAATACACTGACATGCTATGGTTGCTACTGAAGATATGAATTATTTGTTTCTATGTATTGTTTTCTCCGCTTTAATTTTTGGTACTCTACTTTTGGCTTGTAGGGGCACAGGGAATGGGTGACAGAAGTGAATGTTCTCGGTGTTGTTGAGCATCCGAATCTTGTGAAACTAGTGGGTTATTGTGCAGAAGATGATGAAAGAGGAATCCAGCGGCTTCTGATTTATGAATACATGCCTAACAGAAGTGTGGAACACCATTTATCCCATCGATCAGAGGCTCCTCTCTCATGGAGTAGGAGATTGAAAATAGCACGAGATGCAGCTCGTGGATTAACATACCTGCATGAAGAAATGGGTTTTCAGGTATAGGTTTGTGGCACAAGTTTCATAAATTCCTATTCAATTTAATAAGCCTTTGTCTACAAATCTTTTGCTGCACATTTATATAACCCAGATGGCCACATCCCCAAAGGAAAAAGGTGAATTACTCCGTCCTCACCGAAAAGATGCTAACACTATACTTTCCTCTCACACTCTTTTATGTTAACATTTAAACTCCCTCCCTTGTGACATGAAATGTGTTAGTCCATTTAATGCAAACAACTACTAATGACTTTCCCAGGGACATTTTTCCTCTGTACAACTTTTGCTAGTTTTGAGCATCCTATCATTGCCTTTACACAGACTTTAGGACTTTAAATGATGAAATAATGTTTTTAGACACCCTTGTTAATGGCTTTGAAACTTAAAATCTTTATTTCATCTTCTAGCATTCCAGAGTCTACCTACTAAGCTAAAAGGTTGTTTGTTATCTGATACATTTTTTCTTATATGGGAATCATGAATCGTAGGAATTATAATACTCATGAATGACTAAATTCTATTTGGTTGATAAAAAATATTGCTAGAAATATTCATGCCGTGTTTCTAGAAATTTCCTAAAATCTTTAATTCATTACTGTGTTAAATGATGTAATAAGGCTAACATGGTGTTTTTTTCATTAAAAATTTTATTTAATTCAGAAAAGTTAGCTTCCTACCTTCTTTCGTAAGAATCTTTTTGTGAGGATGTTATTTTTTTCTTAAAGTAAACCAAGCATAGAAAATATAGCTTACCAATTTCAGAATTCGGGGAAACTAAAATTTTTGTTTCTACTAGACGTCACCTAAGGATCACAAAGATAAAAAACTAGTTGTAAGGGGCTTGTTCACGTTAAAGTAGACTAAAGCATAAAACATGTTAATCTCTTGGAGAAGGCACTGTAATTTAAGCATATCTCATGAGAGAGAAGTGTAATTTAGCTAAAAAAGAAGAAAGGTATCTCGGAGGGGTTAATTTGAGTACTTTGATCAATGTCGTGTTTAATTTATTTACCATTCATATCTCGGTGCAGTAAATGCTATGCTAACTGTGTACGCATAATGCAGATAATTTTCAGAGATTTCAAATCTTCAAATATCCTTTTGGATGAACAATGGAATGCAAAGCTCTCAGACTTTGGGTTGGCAAGGTTGGGACCATCGGATGGACTGACTCATGTCTCAACGGCGGTATGGCTTTGTGTACTATTAATCCATGAATTTGTAATAGATATTGCTAACATATGAAGACTGGTAATTGCCTTTAATCGTTTTAATTCACATGAGAAAATAGAGAAATTCAACATAAGACTAGGGGGATCTAGTGGGGCTGAATAACATTGTGAAAAATATGAAGTATAATAGAATGAATCTTGACTCAGTTCTGAAAATCGTAAGAAATTCTCTCGGTGTCTTCTTATAACCATCTATAGAACCTAAATGTGTGCAAAAAATTGAATTCGTTTCTTGATTATTCTTACAAAGTGATTAAGACCTAACTCAATTCTACAAAATCAGATCGAGGTGAGTATTATATCCATTTATATACTATATTTTGATATTATCTATAGTTGATATGAGATTTTAAGTTTTTCCAATACATTTCCTCACATCAGATACTATTGGACTTCATATGTATGTAACGTGGCGAGTAATCCTTTTAGATAGACTCTAATATAACATAAAGAAAGGAGAAGCTTTATTAATTCTGAATGATGCAAAAGCTACCTTATTAGGGTCAACAAAAGCTTATCTGTACAAAAAACCTACTAGCCATGGTTAATAGATTACAGTTAACTAACAATAGCACATACATAGTCTAGAAGCCATCTAATGACTATTTTGAATCTAAATAAAACAGAAAACAAAAACTATAACAGCAAATAATGTGTACTCTAATAATGTTTACTCGAATAATGTATAGTCTAATACAATACTCAATCTAAATTCAGCTTTCATTTTATCACTGTTATTTCAACATGGGCATGCAGATGGTTAAGTTACCCCCTTTTGTTGTTCAAGTGTGTAGCATTCTCAAGAATAATTGGTTATTTGTTGTTTTTACCAATTTGGTTTCACGATTTCTGTTGTAACTGATTTGTTTGTTTGTATTCTTCTCTTTCTTCTTTGCTTGTATATATTTGGCTTTTGGCCACATTAATAAAGATAAGGCAGTATGCATTAAGATTTTTCCTTTTTCTTCCTTTGTTATGGTATCAGAGCTAGGTTTTTTCTTCTCCCTTATCACACCTCTCTTGTTCTGGCTTTTTTGCAACCATGAGTGACGACAATGACCAATCTCTTAATTGCTCAACTGCACCCAACCATAAAAAACTTGAATCCAATAACTATACTACTTGTGTTCATATGGCTGTATGTGCTTGTCAGGTTGTGGGAACAATGGGATATGCATCTCCAGAATATGTTCAAACTGGACGTCTAACATCAAAGAATGACGTGTGGAGCTACGGAGTCTTCCTTTATGAACTCATCACCGGTAGGCGCCCTATAGATCGAAATCGCCCCAGGGGTGAGCAGAAGCTCTTGGAATGGATAAGGCCATACCTATCAGATGGGAGGAAATTTCAACTAATATTAGACCCAAGACTTGATAAGAAACAAATCTTCAAATCAGCCCATAGACTTTCTATGATAGCAAACCGATGCTTGGTAAAAAATCCAAAGAATCGCCCGAAGATGAGTGAGGTATTGGAAATGGTGAATGGGATGTTAGAATCTTCCTCATCCTGTTCCAGTCCACCATTGCCCTTGAGGAGTGTGGCAAGAGTGGAAACTTCCCAGGATACTGAAACAAATAACAAGAAACGGACCATGGATCAGAAGCATGGAGAAAGTAATTGGTTTGCTAGGATGTGGAGACCAAAGCTTGTAAGAACATGTTGATTATTGCAATTTAAAGCCATCAAGCCTGAGCAAAATTTCTTCATGATTAGGGTCATGCATGATATGGTGTCTCCAGCCATGCTACCATAAACAATGTGTGCAACTTTTCCCTTAATAGGATGTGTATAAATCTGCCATCACATACTACTTACCAAGTACCATAGGTGTTGCTTTCTTGTCAAGTTATTGAGGAAATTTTCTGCGATGATTTATGAACTTAAGGAGAAACGACAGGTTTCTGATGTAAAATAGTTTAGCTATAGTTTTAAATTAATCTTTAGCCTCATCTTGTAATTTTACTACTTCTGTTAGAGGTCCCTGGAAGTTCTGCAGTCTCTGCAACAAATACATAAAATGCACGAATGATTCTTGCCTAAGATCAGAAGCCAAGAAATTAATCCTACTTGGAAATCACCTTATCCTTGAGCTCCTTTGGTTGAACTGATATAGGTTTAAAATGATGTGAACTTGTGATTGTTGAGATATTTTGTGTGCTCTTAAAATATGCAGGAATGATTATTCTGATAGTTTATTTATATATGTTGATTTTGTCTGTGTAAGTTTTTCATATTATATCAAATCATCATGTAACAATGTCACAATCAATGGTACCTGACTTAAAACCAAAGTCAAAAAGGGTTTCATTGCCTTTCTGACATGAATATCGTCTAAATTCCAAGCAGCACCATCCAGCCATTATTAGTAAATCATAAGGGGAATCCATTAACAATTGAAGTTTTTTATGTGAGAAATAATTTTAAAATAACTTTTAGTTTTAATTGTTTTTTAAGACTTATATGATCAAATCACTGTATAAATATGAAATTATTACTAATAGTGGAATTTATATGTAAAATGACTCATCATTGAGGATGAATAATTTTTGCTTTGCTCATAATCCTAACCTTTAAGATTTTACTTATGATGAAAAGAAAAAGTTATTTCCCAGATTAAAAAAGATTTTTTTTTTATCGCATTAATAATCTTACCGAAAACTATTTCTTAAAAACAAAAACTTTGATCCTTAAAAAGGCTTCCCCTCCTAAAACTAATCTTTATATGCTCCCAATACAAAAATGCTGGCCGTTTATACTAATCAACTGATTGTAATTAACATTGAATTCTCCAAACTGCAGTAAATATTAGTTAAGTGATTTTAGGCAAATCTTTATATGTTTGGTTTTACATTAAAAGAATGATTGAGTTAAGAAAATTTTAGGCAGTTCTTATCTCACACTGGTTATGATCAAATTACACTGAACTTACTAATTGTTACATAATCTCATCAATGTTTATCCAAACACAGGACATGCAGGTCACGAATAAGCTAGAGCTGGAAGTTTCATGTCAATGGGTATAGCTGTTTATGAACTCATTACAAAGAGAGACTATTGAGGAAAAGAAGACTTCATATCTGGAAGCATGCTATGATTGGTGAAGAACTGATGCATATTTTACAGTGGCATGTTGTGACAGAAAATGTGCAGCCTTTTTATCTGATCTAAGAGATGTGTATAAATCTGGCATGTGGGAGCATATGGGTGGTGCTTCTGTCTTGTCATGGCAATTGAGGAAATTGATTATGAATCTCATGGGAGACTATAGGTTTCCATGGAAGACACTGTAGGCATCTTGGCTGACACTAGTGCTGCTTCTATCTGTTTTACTTTTCGGAGAAATCATAATTGCTGGAAAGTAACCACTCAATAGAAAATGGTTGTAAAAGTCTAGCTATAGTCTTAAACAAATCTTCATCAAGATATTCTGGTTTTACTACTTCCATCAGAGTTCTCCACAGATTTTGCAGGGTCCTACATGCATAAACAGATTTCATCTTTAACGTTGTTCTCAACACAATATATACACATTTCCATAATAAATGTATAAACAGTAGAATTGAGTAAAGTCTTGGCACCAATTGAAATAAATAGATTATTTACAAGTCATTGATGTTGTGTTTGTAAAAGTTGAATTCAAATAGATTATTTTCCTTTCATTTTCCATGGGGAAACATTTATGGTAAAAAAAAGAGCTAAGCTCTAGTTAAAATGTAAAAAAATAAAATAAAATTATACGTGATAATTCTTAGTTTTTGAATTTTGTATTTTAAGACAACCTTTTCTTATTATATTTATTATTTTCATTTTTTTTTTATTTCATTTTATTTGAAACGTATAGACAATGGAATTGCGTTGAATTGAACGGATTGATTTGCTCTCGTCATTGCATATGTGATTCTTCCGTGGATGTCATTATAAACGTCTATTACAAGTTGCAATAGTAATCCAATTCTCTGAATTTGATTAAATACTAACTTTAACGTTAAATTTTATATTTTGTGAGTTTTTTTTTTCTATGAAAATTTGAATATCCTGTTAATTATTTTATAAGTTTTTGTAAAGTCACGCCAAATATTTATAAGAAAAATTCTACAAAATATAAACAACTATAATTAACAACGAAGAGATTGATTTTTCAAATCTATAAATTATCGACATGAATTTTAATAAGGATTTTTCCTTTTATACGTCTAAAAATGGAATATATGAGAATAATAGGTTTAAATATCTGACTATTAATAATCGTGTTAGATATTTGTTTCTTACATAAACTTTTTAATATACTTTCATTTTATTATTTAATCTTAACAAAGATAAAAAAACATACAAAAAAAATATAATTGAAAATTAATTTAATGTTCCTTGTTGCAAGATATTCCGCCCGCCAGTGCAGACCTTAGAATAAATACATGGAGTTTCTTTCTTAGGAAATAATTTTTCAATCACGTAACTGTTGAAGTTAAGAGAAAGAAAATATTACTTGTAAGTTAGAAAATCATATACAAAATTGAATAACAACAAAAATATTAAATTAGTAACTTCTCATTTCCATCCTGAACGTTTAGTAATTCCCAAGAGTTAAATTGTAGTAACTAATATTTTGTGTGTTACCAACAAAATGATATTTTAACACCATTTTTTGACACTATTTTGACACTGCACATGTGTCAAAATATGGTTGGACGATTTCAAATTAAAAAAACAAACTTTGATTTTTTTCTTCTAAGTATATCCCTGCCTCAACTTTTTTAATTTGAAATTGTTCAATCACATTTTGACAGGTGTGCAGTATCAAAATGGTATAAAAAAATGGTGTTAAAATATCATTTTCTAAATATTTATGATGTTTTGTTTGTAATATAGTTAATAGACTCAAATTATATGACAGATAAAATAAGAAAAAACTGTAAAGGAATAAAATAAAATAAATAAAAAATATGATAAATAATAAAAGATGTACACTATAATCATTCGATCAATAATGGATCATTCAATCACTTTTTATCTCATGAGAGACTATCGATAAGCTGATCGATTATACAACAAATAAAATTAATAGCAAAGATAATTAAGTTAATTCTGTTCAAGTCGTAATTAGTTGAATATTAATCGAAATATAAAAGAAGACTTAATCTAGACAGCCAAACTTCTAAAATTCTCTAAAATCCTGATTCATTACCATTATTAACCAAACTCTGACTTTCTTTGTGTTAACCATTTCGTTTTATTTTGGTAAGAAAAATGTTCATGGGTACAATTTTAGTACACAGAAACTAAAATAAAACTATCTGGTATAATAAAATACGAGTGCGTCATCTTGTACTGAATTTATGCTGTTGGGTCTTATTTTCAAACAATTTTTCTAAAAAGTTAATTTTATTTGCTTAAAAGGTTCAAGGGAAAGCAACTCTTCCTGAATTCCCTGTTTTTTTTTCTCCGAAATAATTGCTAAAGATACTATAAAGTATTTTATCTACAAAACAAAATAAATTATTGTATTTAATCATATTATGAATAAAATCTTTTCACTTTCTTTTTCCAGATTATGTTTGAAAGTAGTGTGCTAGATCTTGGACATCCAAATGGAAGACTGAACTTTCAGAAAAGAGGGAGAGAAAGGTAAAAGAAAATGAAAAGTCTATTTATTTATTTATTTGAAAACAAATTTCTGAGAATGCTGCACCAATCAGAGACGTTGATTCTCTGTCTTTTTCACTGTGCAACAGATCTGAGCCGTCCTTTTCTTTCTACAGTCTCAGATTCGATCCACACCCAGCCCCACTCCTTAATCAACGGTCATTAGTACAAAAATTTTCCCAAGATCCCGACACACGAAGAGCATCACCGTGCGGAGATTTTCAGGATCAAGGATCATGGGTGTGATAAAGAAAAAACACACAAAAATAGAAACAGTAGTACAATTAAACACAGCATAAGTAATAAATGAACGTGTTGGACCTTTAACGGCGTGGCGAACCGTATATAAGCGCGTTACGCGTGAATTGAAGTGCGCCTCTTATTTATTTATTTATTTAATTAATTTCAATATATATTTCCCTCTTCGTATCATAAATATTCATTCAATTCAATGCACATCGTCGTCATCTATTACGATTGTACCTTCCCTATGTGAACAGTGATTTCACCTCAACAACCCCTTTTTTCCTTCTTCTTCTTCTCTGCGCTTTCTCAATTCAGTTGGCGCTGAATCGAAGGTGGGGAACTTCTTATCTCTTTTCTTTTTCATCACCCACTTCCATTGGGCTTTTCAATTTCTTGTTCACTCTATTTTTCAGTGTTTCCTTCTCTGCATGTTATTGGATTGGATTACTTGGCGTGGAACATATTTGGGTTTGTTTAGTTTTAGATTGATGCAAGCGGTAATCTCTAGGTGTAAGGTAATAGTTGTTTGATCTCACAAAAATGAACGAAGAATATGGAGGAGTGTTTATACTTTTGTGTTGTGATTTTTTATTTGTGACGCATAAGATCCTCGGAGGAGGCGCATTTTGATTCGTTCAAATTGAAAAGGAGAGCAAAGTGGACTGTCTTTCCTTCCATGATGTAATATGGTGTGGTGTTCAAAGTTGAAAGTTGAAAGCTATTATCATATATAGTTTTATAGTACTTTTATGAACGATTCCAATTAGTTAACTTCTTATTGGCCAATGTCTGGGAAGCTATCCTTGCGGGACTGTATATTACTATTGGAGTTTTTAAATTTTCATGTATGGTGTGCTGAATGTAGGGTATGCTTGTTTATTTGATAAAATTTACACGCTAAATTGTTATGAACAGTTCTGTTCATGGACTTAAAAAATTGAACGGACAAGTTAGAGTTCATTCTTTTGGTTGTTATCTTTCTTCTACATATGAGAATTTACTTCTACACATTTAAATTTAGGTCCTTAATGTTAAACTTTGAAAAGCTGAATCTTCTCTTGTTGTGATGATTGTATTCCTTATATTATGATTTTTTCCTAATTAGCTGCATGTTGTTGTATTTGTTATATATGTTATGTTCCAATCTCTTAATCTAAGCATATTTGTATAGGTGGTTCTTTCTGGTTTGGAATCATTTCAACTTTGTCGGAAGAAAAGGCTTTTGGTTCCTTGTCATGATTAATGTTTAGAGATGGTTTTGTATGAGCATTCGGATGTTTTTCAGTGGGGTCTTAATCTTCTTGATGGTGACCCTGCTTATAGTCCTGGATACTATGGCAACATAATTCAACATGATACTGGAGACATCTATAATGGACACTACTTCCATAGCCATTATGATAATGAATGCAACCATGTAGAGAATGATGAGATCATTGCCCGTACACTTCAAGAAGAGTTTTCACAGCTAGAGATTGCTGAATCTTCCGGATATTTTCAGCAAGGTGAACAACAGTTCCATGTTCCTGAGACTCAGCCTTCATATGATTGGCATAACTCTTCAATGATGAACTACTGCTCAGGAGGTATCATTAAAGATGTAAACTAATTTTTCTTGGGTATATTTGGGATTTATTTATCTTTTTACTGGGTATTGGTTTATTCAATTAAATATTTTGCACATGCAGATCATGATTATGCTCAAGAAGGAGTTGGTGATGGAGAACCCTCTAGTTCATGTTCTAGTCCTTGTGAAACAGAGGAATATTCATTGGAGCTAACTGACAATTATCCACTTGATGATGAAGTTGGGAGGAGATTGAGTCAAATGATACCAATTCCCGTATGTTAAGCCTCCTTTGCTTCTGTAGATTCCTTTTTGGATTAGCTATTGAAGCAATAAATAGATATATTTATGCTTTTTAATGCTCGTTAGGTACTAAGAAGCTAATTCACTGTGTTATACTTTTGTCAACTTATAGTGATTTTTTGTCTGGTCCACATTTTCGTTTTATTAAATTAATTGGTATTTATAGTAAGAAAGTCATGATAAGTTATCTGTTGCTGAAAGTCTGAAACATTTAGTCCTGCAGATCATTATTTTTCATGCTAATTGATGAGTGAAGCAACTTCTGGGTTAAGTCATCTACCATACAGTGGTCTTTTCAGTAGAAAAAAATAGATGCTGAATTCATCTACTTTTCTAAAAATGTGGTTTCACAAGCACTCACTTTTAAAAGTTTTGACTTTTTTTATTTTTCCTTTTTCTCTTAATGATGAATTTCATCCCTTCATTGGCAACCTACTGCCTTTCACTTGTAGTATGATTTTAAGAAAGTTCATTTCTCTGGATCAGTTGTAAGACTTTTGTATTTGAATGCAATGCTCAAAATGCCTTCATTTTCTTGTTTAGCATGTTCCAAAAATTAATGGTGAAATTCCTTCAATTGACGAAGCAACTTCAGATCATCAAAGGCTTCTGGATAGGTATTAGTCACAAAAACTTAATATAATTGCTAAAATGTGAATCATTTTTCTCCAGTAACTAAGTATTCACTATTTTCTTTGTTTTTTTGTCGTATGCCACTTTTGCTTCTTTTCTGTCAGTAAAGCTTTAGCCATTGTCACATACGGGCTTCATTTCAAATTGTTTTGTTGTTTTTGAATTTGTAAATAAATTAATGGTTAAAAAATTATTGGTTCCATACATTTTTCTATCTCTACATGCCAAACTAAGCTGTCAAAATTTCAAACAGATTGCTGTTATATGACTTTGTGGAGAACAAAGTACATGGCGATGGTAATTGTCAGGTGTGTTACTCATATTCAATTGATTCTAATGTTCTGAAAATCCATTGGTTAGAGTAGATTTCATTTGTTTTAGAATGTAATTATTGAGAACTTGAGAAATATCTATTATTTTTATGTGATTACCACATTATTCTGAATATCAGTTTTCAAACGGGTTAGTTTTCCATTTCTGAAGTCATTTGTTGGAGGTTTCTGGGTCTTCTATTGTTCACCATCCTCATATTTCATTTCTAACCTAGTAATTCACAAACACAAAGCCTCAGATTTTGAGCAGCCAAAGCCCAATACAGTTCTGCTTACATTGCATGAGCTACACGTAACTGCTTGCTCAACCTACTTCGAAAACTTTCCCAATCACATAAAAATAATTTATATTTTTCTGTTGTATCAATAGTCAGAGTAGTTTAGTTTTCATGTAATTTCCTTATGATTATTCCTCTCTAGTTCCGAGCACTGTCTGATCAATTGTATCACGCACCTGATCACCACAAGTTTGTGAGACGACAAGTTGTTGATCAGGTTTGTTGCTTGCTGTATTATGTTTCTCTTTTCTTTTATGCCTATCAGGCTTATAATATCTGCAAAGGTTTGTGCAATTATTCTCGGATTCTTACTTTAGTTGTGTTTTTAACCAGCTTAAATCTAATCCAGAGATTTATGATGGATATGTTCCCATGGAGTACGATGATTATTTGGACAAGATGTCTAAGTAATAATCTCTCTCTCTCTCTCTCTATATATATATATGTGTGTGTGTGCGTGCATGCACCATCGAACAAGTGAGTAGTTTGTGTTTTGTTACTGACAGACCCTTTTGCTTGGTTTTATCCTAAATGGAACTAGGAGTGGCGAATGGGGTGATCATGTTACTCTCCAAGCAGCTGCAGATTCGGTATGATTGCTGCAACCTATTACTCTTCCGTGTATACTTTTCTGTCGCACTTGTCTGGTCCGGTTATTATTCAATTCTCTGCACAAAGAAAAAATGTTTTGTCAAACAAATAGAAATAATGTATTGGTGGTTATGCTTTACAATTATTTTGTTAGTCATCATTTTTAATATTTCTTTAGAGTAGATGATTGGATTTGGTTATGGATAACCTAGCTACTGTATCTGCTTATAAAATGAATCATTTGTCGGATGTTCTTATAGTATAAACTGTCATACCCTTTCACATTACTAGGTATATCATTTGAGACATTGTCTGGTAGAGTTTGTTAATCTTCTCGCCATTTCTAATTTTCCATCAATTACATTTTGTTTCTGTAGACATTGTCCTTGCAAAGTTTACAGTAATATTTGGAATTGCTATGAAAATTATATGCCATTTTAGTTGTATTAATATATTTGATTTTCTTTTTTCTTTTCCTTCCAGTATGGTGTGAGAATTTTTGTGATGACTTCTTTCAAGGACACCTGTTGCATAGAGATACTTCCTCATTTTGAGAACCCAAAAGGAGGTTGGTTTTCGTTATGATGAGTCTGGGGAAAGGATTCTCCTTTAACTCTTTTTTTTTTTTTCTTAATATTGATTCTTCGCTCTCGTCTTTTTAGTACTTTTCTTTTTCTTCCTTCAGTTTGTTCACCTCACATTATTTCTTGAATCTTTCTGAACCTTGATCATAATTTAACTTCATCCTTTTTTCCCTTTCAAAGGAATTTTTTGCATGCTTTTACCAAGATTCTATAATTTTATCTGTTTCTATTGTGTTGGAAATCTTAAAGATAATCGTTTCAAATAATTTTTCATACTCACGAATTGTGATAATTATTTTTTGTCGTGTGTCATTAGTAGTTTTTTCATTTTTCTTTGGGTATTAATTATTTTAAGATAGTTGTTTCAGTTTCATCGAACAACTTGGGTAATTTGACTGTTTTGTTGCAGTGATTTTCCTGAGTTTCTGGGCAGAGGTGCACTACAACTCCATTTATCCCCAAGGAGGTATTTTACATATTTTGCATTTCTCAAACAAACTTCTAAATTATTTGGACACTTGATTGAAGTTTGTTATAATAGATACTTGGTACATGAAGCTTTGTGTTTGAAAAAATTTACTGACAACCTTAATAAAATTTAAGGTTGGATATATGTATATATTATTGATGACATGTTTGGAGAAACTTTTCAACAAACACACACTTGGTTGTGTTGATAGTTTGTAGGATTTGAACTCTGCATATTAAAATTCCAATTTATACCCTCGTTTTGGATGTTTATTTATTTGTCAGAAATTTTGGTTATCATTGCTTGGCTAATCCTGTGTATGTTTTTCCATGGTGATCCAGATATACCATCAAATGAATCTAGAAAGAAGAAAAGGTGGTGGAGCTTTGGCAGCAAGCATTAGAGTCTTAGCTGAGCCAGTGAGCACACACCATTTTGAACCTGTACAATTTTCCTTGTTCAGGAATGAATTTATATCTCCATGTTTTAGCTGCTTATTTTTTATGATTAATTTCATTTACCTCTTCTATTAATTATAATCATAAATTTGGGTATGCTCACTTCACACAGTTTCATTCCAGTGACATTTCAGATGCTTTGGCTAAGAAACTAAACTTTATACATAAACGATTATACATTAAAGTTGATACGATGAATCGTTGCTTTATACAAGTGTTTCCATCTTGCTTAGGCTTGCGAAAGTGTTTGCTAAGTTGATTTTGAAATAAATTATCTATGTTAAAAAATCACTTTAAAAACAAGGAATAATAATTATTCTATCCAACATTAGTCATGTTTATAGACATTCTTAGTAATTAAGAGCTGAAAGGTGAACAACTTCCTACTCTTGAATTGATAACTTGAGACTCTATTTGAATGATTTTTTTTTTCATAAACACTAAAAAAAGAAATTAAGATCAAATGTATGGAGCCGCTTAAAAAAGGCTAAAATAAACTTATACAATTCATTTCTCTAAAAGTTATATTGTTTAATTCCTTCGAAAGTTAGAGATATATAAATTAATGACTTAATTAATTATAAAGTTCATGATAAATTTAAATATTTTTAATATTTTTTATTTAGTACTCAAATGTTTTATATTTTTTAATTGGATTTTTATTGTTTAATTTTTTTTAATTGGATTATGTAATTATTGTAAAGTGATATTGTTATAAATGATCTTTATTACTTTCATTATGTTGAATAATAAGAACTGATTTAGTAATGTCTTAGTAAAGACAGTGACAAAGACAATCACTTGATTGTTGTAGATGAACATAAAAAGTCAATGGAAAACATGATAATCTTATTATGCAACGTATTTTTAATTAAATTAATAAAAATTATATCTTGTTTTCCGCAATAATATTTTTAGATAAATCATAAAATTTTACATGTGAAGATAAGTAAATAAGATAAGATAAGAAATATGTTAAACAATTAAAAAAAAGTTAAATAAAAAATATAAATATTTTAAGTAGTTAGATCAAGAAAAATTGATAAGAGCTCAATTAAAAATAACAAAATTTATAAGAAATTTGAAATTAAGCTTATATTAATTTGAGACAAGTTTAATGTACTTTTTTTTTAATTTCTAAAATGTTTATGAAAATTTCATTTACACGAAACTTAAATAGATTAGTTATATTTTCTGAGAAAATGAAATTATTCGTTATAAAACATGCCGAAATGATTTTACATAAAAGACTAGTAATAAAAGGACCGATAATTAATATACATTTCAAAAAGCTTATTAGCCGATAAGAAGAGCTTTCTATTTATTTGAGTATCGTTGGGAGTAAAAATGAGTGAAATGAAAGATTAATAACAAGGAACGGTTACAATACACTTAATATTACATCTGGTAATATTTCTCATAATTTTAAGTTGAAGAATAATGAAGGTGCAGTGATGATGGAAGAAGGTGATTATGATGGTTAAAGATGGAGCAGGGAATTATTATTCTGAAAATTTGAGAAGGTGTGCAAAAACTATTGTGGAGGTGCAGGAAGTAAAAGCCCTTCTAGAATAAAAAAAAAGGTAATTCCTTTGTGAGATTGCGCAGACCGAAACTTGAGGTGAGGAATAATAGCAGTAGCAATAGGGTTACTTACACTTGATGAAATAAACAGAAAACTAGAAAATAAAAAAGGCTTTAAGCTTCTTACTTTTTTTTTTCTCTCCCAGAGATATTTTAATTATGTGAACATTATCTATTGCAATTGCAATTCCTCCATAGAAACTGGAAATTGGAGACACAGTTCATACAAAGGGAGAATAGAAGAAAGTAATTGAGTGTGTCTAAGACCATGTTCTCTTCCTCTCCACCGTTTCCTTCATCTTCTTCGCCTTCAGGTAACATTCTTTCAATTGAATGATTTTGATTCCCTTAGATATTCAATTCACAAATGCCTCTGTTTTTCAAATTATTTCCCCGGAAGCTGTTTGTTGAGATAGTTTAAATTGAGGGTTTTAGGGGTATTATGCTTGCTAAGTAATTTTCTCGTTCTTGTGGATTTTTATTGAGTTGAAAACTGTGTGCAGTTATGATGCTTCATGAACAAGCTGCTCCAGCAGTTGCATCCTGGTCTTCTACTTCTACAGCTCGGCATTTTCCTACCTCTGTTCTCTTACAAGAACAGCGTGAGGAGTATAGGCCCCTACTGCACGCGTATAATAAGGAGGTTTTTTTTTTTTAATATACACACACACACACACACCAATTTCTTCATTCTTGGGCTTGTTTATAGTTTATAGTTTATAGAAGAAAATAAGAAAAAATAAATAGAAATGAAAAAAACTTTCTCTGTAAGCTAAAATAAACTAGTGTACAAGTTAAAATATAAACCTTTTAGAGGATTAATATAAAAAGAATTTTAAAGATTGGCGTATGTATAAATTAATTGTAACTTGAGATTCTTTTTGCATTTTTTCTTTATTTTCTTCTCCTAAAATTTCTTTTAGAGATATTTATATAAAAAGACTAATAATAAGAGTGTTTTATAAAATGCTAACACTTTATAAATTAATTTTAGCTTGAGATTCTTTTTGCATTTTTTCTTTATTTTCTTCTCATAAAAAGTCTTTTAGAGAAATTTATATAAACAGACTAATGATAAAAGTGTTTTATAAAGGCTAACACTTTATATGCTTTAAACGTCCATGTTCGGTATTTATCTAATATCAATATTCTTGGATATATTATCGATTCCTGAAGTATTCATGCCATAAAAAAAGTTAGGAAGATCTAATATAGCCACATATAAGATATAGAAGCATTTGTACTATAGAAACATGGAAGCATTGACCCTTGTTGAGCATAAAATAAAAGCTTTCTCTTTGTGGATGATCTCAACAAATTATACTATTTCTATTTGTAAGCAGTAGGAAATGATGTATGACTTATAATTGTTTGAAAATAAATTTTAAACTTAACTTAACCTCAGTAAACAGCCCTGTAAGAAGATATTTGCATACATTCATATATTATAATTTTAGTTTGCTTTCAATATTATCCAACCAGTATGTTATATTCTTAATTTGGATTTGTGGGATTGCTATTATATATTTATTATGTTTTATGAATTTTTGTGCATATACATGTATCTTACACATCAAATTCTGTATATTTTTGGAATTATCATATTACCTTAATGGATGTGTTTTATATATGATACAAGTATCATTTATGTGCTTCATGGTCTTTACTTGTTTTCTTAGAGTGGCTTGTAATTTCGTTGGATGTAATGATCCCTTTTTTTGTTCATGTTAACTACTAATTCATTACCCCTTTGCTTTTACTGAAGGCAACGTTAAATACAAGGCAGATGGATATGTCCTCAGTTCAAGAGAAATGCAACACAGGCAATCCTGATCAGTTAGTGCATGATTTTGTTCACCAGTTGCATCTCCGGTCTCATTTACAGAACTTGTAAAAGAAATTGAATTGCAACCTCATGTTAACTTCATCTGTTGTAATTGCTAAGTTTTTGTATGTCCAAGGTTTTCTTCTTAAAGGGTGCATGTACCTATTGCAGACTGACTTGTTATCCTACTAGGGAAATTGCTGCTTCTTTGACTCTTCAGCCTGTTGATAACGATTCAGAGAGGCCTGCAGATGGTCTGCCAAGGAATGCGGTTTCTCTTGCTCAGCAAGCTTTGTCAGCCTCAAAGCAAGCGGCTTCATCAATTGAAGTTGATGATGATGATGATGATCCACTTTCTTTTGGGTTAGTTTTATCTTTCTCGTTGTCATTGACATCCTCAATTTGTTTATTCTATTTATAGGATAATTTGCTTTTGAGAATAATGGCTAAAGTATGTCATTCAGTTTGGCCTCCACAAGTTTGGTTGACTCTTCACTGAAAAGGAATAAAATTGTGAGATCAACACGGATTACAGAAAGACGATCTAAACAGAGAAAAGCATCAAAGTCAAATCTTCTTGATGAAGAAAGTTACCTTGACAGAAAATCTTTTGTACAGAGAAAGCTACGTTTAGAAAAGAAATTAAATGAAGGATTTGATCAAAATGACCCCCTACGCATGTTCTTGTCGGGTTCTGAATCAAGGCAACTTTTGACCCGTGAAGAAGAGTCTCAATTGATTACTCAGCTTCAGGTGTCACTCAAAACTCCATATCTTTTTTAAATGCACGGTATGTTCTATGAAGGTTCTTTTTCCATAACGTAGAATGTATAACAGGATTTCTCAAGATTGGAAGAAGTAAAGATCAGGCTTCAATCTCAGTTAAGACGGGAACCAACTTTAGCTGAATGGGCTGATGTCTTGGGCCTTAGTTGTTGTGCCCTGCAGACACAGCTTCATTGTGTTAACAGAAGCAAAGAAAAGCTGTTTCATGCCAATATGCGCATGGTAGTACACATTGCTAAACATTATCAGGGACGTGGTCTCAGCCTTCAGGACTTATTTCAGGTATAGCCTCTAAGAAATTAAAAGTCACCATTCCCCACTATCAAAGTTTTTATGTCTGGACCGTTGCATAGTTATTGTTAATTCTTAGTACTCTGTTTTTCCTGTGTGGCTTGACATTATGTTGAACACAAAAACCATAAGATAAATATCTGGAAAAAATTGATTTGGCCAAAGGATATCTTTTATTTCTTTTAAAAAATGTTGCAATCATTATCTTAATACATAATTAGCCACTACATCTTGGCATTCCTTTCCTGGTGACATTATAGGAGGGAAGCACGGGTCTTATGAAGAGCATTGACAAATTTAAACCAGGAGCTGGTTGCCGATTTGGTACTTACGCATACTGGTGGATAAGGCATTCAATAAGGAAGGCGATATTTCTGCATTCCAGGACTATCCGTATACCGGTAAAAACAATGTGTATATTTCTTTATAATCTAGTTAGCCGAATTTAACCTAACTCCTTCTGCAGTGTCGTTATTATTTAAATTGTTGCATGTTGACTAATAACAAATAACTGTTACTTCTGCATTAACTTTTTAATAATATATCATCTGTGTAACAAGGAACAACTCTATTTTCACAACATGGAATGATTGTTTGATCAGGAGAATTTATATAGACTTTTGGGCAAGGTCATAGAAGCAAAGAAATTATTCATTCAGGAGGGAAACATTAACCCATCCAAAGAAGAATTAGCAAGAAGGGTGGGAATTACAATAGACAAGTTGGAAACTTTAGTATTTGCTTCAAGAAATCCAATTTCCATGCAGCAAGCTGTATGGGCGGACCAAGAGACAACTTTCCAGGTAAGGCCTTTAATTAATTTTTTTTTTCTCCTGTGATATGATTTATTAGATCCAAAATTTAAAAACAGGGAAAATAAAAGTTCTATATTCTTTTAACTGATTAACATATATTTAAAAAGTTGCTTAATTTAGTTAGTAACATTAAATTTGTTCATAATTGTAATTTTTCCAATTACCCTTAAATAATTAATGTATGAATAGAAAATAACAGTGGTGAGGTTTTAATTTTCAAAACAGAACTCGTAATTCTCTGATATTCATAGGAGATAGAAAGAGACAATGACATTATTATTTATGGACTAAAATAATGAAGAATATTTTCGTAAAAATTAATTAATGGAAAGGAGAACGTGAAATAAGTCTTGTAGAAAGGGACAAAAATCTAAAAAAATGTCGTATATTTAGGAATGGAGTGAGTACGTCGGAAATAATGACTGGACTCTTGGTCACTAAACTCTATTTTGTTCCATATTAAAGTTAATCCCCACTATACATGGCTTTGTTGACTCAGAGACCACTGACTGTCTAAAATTCCCTTGTATTGATTGAAGTGGCTAGTTATTTTTGGCCTTGGTTGGGAATATTACATAATCTCTTCCGTTAAGTTGGTATCCTAATGTTGGAGGATTGGTTATGGTTAGAATATTGATCCCAATTTTATTACGATTGCAGGAGATTACTGCAGACTCAGCAATTGAGATCCCAGATGTGTGTGTTTCAAGACAGCTAATGAGGAGGCATGTGCACAACCTCCTAAATATGTTAAGCCCTAAAGAAAAGAGCATAATCAGGCTAAGATTTGGTATTGAAGATGGCAAGGAAAAAACGTTGTCAGATATTGGCAAGGTTTTTGGTTTGACCAAGGAAAGAGTCCGACAGTTGGAGAGCCGAGCATTGTCCAAGCTCAAGGAGTGTCTTGAAAGTCAAGGACTTGACGCATACACAGACTTGCTTATATAGACAAGTAGACACCAAGATTATGCAGTTCATCTTACTTCTCTGTGACATTTTTTTCTGGCCAAGTGCAAAGGCAATGACTAGATCAAGCTCTTTGAAGAGAAAGCTGACACCGTGGTACCTATTTGGGATTGAAGAAAATTGAAGAACTAAAAAAGCTTGTGCAGTTTGTAAAAATTGAGAAGCCAAATCAATGCCAACGAAAAGGAAAACATATTTTGATTTAAACTGCTGTAATATATAGGTGGAATCACATTGGATTTTTTTTATTTGCTTATAAATGAAGAGAGATATCTATATTGCACTGGAACGAACTAAGCTGTATCTTTTTTACACAGGAGACGGAGCTCATAATGACACCAATATAAGCTGTAGCATATCAACCATTTCAGTATAAATTAAGAGAAAAAGAAGTTAACAGACAATTTAGATAATTGATATATCTGTCTTTAAATTCATTTATACAAATCAATTTATGGTTAAGAGTCTACATAAACAAATTTCTTCGTAAAGGATTTTAAAAGAAAAGAAAGTATGAAAAAAATAATCCGAATTAACTTTTTCATAAATTAAAATCTGTTTGTATGCATGTTGATTTGTAGAATATTTCTTAATTATTTTAAAAGAAGTTAACATAACAAAACGATATTTTTAAGTTTATTTTCTTTTAATTCTCTTTAAAGTTTATGTATAGAAATTTGTTCAAGCATATCCCAGTGACTAGTCAATATGATAGGAGTTACATAATTAAAAAAAAAATGCTATACAAATCAATTCAAAAAGTTAATTATGAACATAAACTTCTTCTTAATAAATTGATTATTTTTGTTCAAAAGAACAAGTGCTCTAAAAACCCAATTGCCTCTTGGTACAAGTAAAGTTTGCTTTTGCAAATTTTATGAGAAAAGGGGATATGTGGCTGCAGTTTTCAATCCGTATTAACTGAACCACTACAGTACAAATATATGTGGTAGGGTTTATAAGTTTTACTACTAGATTCGCTTACGCTTCTACCTAAATACACTTAAAAGAACATTATACTAACTAGATTTTTACACGCCACTTCTTCTGGTGGGGCTAGGTAGTTTATATGAGATTTTAAGTTTAAATTTTGTTGCTGTCATAAGAAAAGCAAGCTTCTGAAGAAAAAAAGTATGTTTTATAAAAGTAATTTGCCAGTTACTGAGAAATGATATAAGCACATGCAGAACAACACGAATTAATTATTAAGGGCCTGGAAAAGTTGCTTTTAATAAGACTGATTTTGATTCATTGACATATGTACGTGAATTAATCAGAACCACACACATGCATTAGAAAGAGCACCTTTTTTTTATTGAAAACTATTGAGATATTTCTTCCTTTACAAAACAAACGGATTAATTTGATATGGTAAACGACATGTGAGTGACATATTAGCGACACTTGAACGACAAAATGACACATGTGGAAGGAAATGAAGAAGTGGGTTTGCAAATAGGAGTAGTTGGTTTATTTTGTTGTATCTTTCTCCAGAACTAGGACTTATGTTACATCCTTAAAACGGAAACGTATGAATCTTTTTAAAAGAATGAGGGTGATCATAAAGTTTAATTGAGTTAGATTACGTTAGATGAAGACCTCTCATAGAAAAGGTATATTGAAACACAAAAAAGTGATTAAAGACAGGCTTAACACAAGATAGGTCCAGTGAAGTGGACCTCTGTTTAATTAAATGTTGACGTCAGGAAATAAAACCAAAACCGAACTTGTGCATCTAACTTTATTGTCTAATTCCATTCTCATAATCTCTTTAGCAAAAATAGTAAATGGGATGCTAAGTTCTTGATCCAAGCATGGGTACAAAGCTGTCAACATTCACCAAATCCCTTCAAATTTTGCTTTATGATATCATTTCAAGGGTACACTGCAGGCACGAAAAGGAACACGGTGACCCAAATGAAGCTAGCTATAATTAAGTTCATAAAAAATGGAAGTTGCACCCTTTTCACTTTATGTTCTCCTGGCAGTAGAAAATGAATAGAAGAAAAAGAAAGGAATCTGGAAATTCCAAAATGTGAATAGTTGTGCAAGTGTGAGCAATGACCCGGACATTACATATGTATGCTTGATGAAGGAAATTTCATGTCACAATTTCCCCAAACAACATTGAAACAAGAAGAAAAGATAACCTCTATTATGCTTACACCCACAACATTTTAAGAACAAAAAACAATCCTTAGGGACCTCACAGGCACTATACCTCTGTCTGTCTTATTGCATATATGAGGCATACACATAGCCTGGACCAGTGCTTGTGTCCTTCCCAGTGGGCAAGTGTGTTAGTAGTAACTACTCAATCCAACATATTAGCTTTTAATCCCACAAATCTAATATAAGGTTATTATGTTTTGTATCTTATCTAGTATTTATAAAGAATAAGTTGAGAAAGTTGTCCATGAGAGTAAATCAGTTAGTTGATTTCTGTTCCTTTTAACTTTATCCCTCTAGGTCCCTCTCTAAAAACCATAAAAGCATTGAGATTGGAGGAGGGTAAAATATGTAGCAACCTTGGCCCATTCTATTTTCATACGCTTCTGACAACTGGTGGTTTTGTAATAGTAACAGTCCATACTTGATCTAGAAGACCAAGAATTACTAGCTTCCCATCTTGCCCAAATAGATGTCTACTCTGCTATATAAATACCTAGTGGAAACCTTAGCTACCATGTTTCCACCACTATATTTACTGCTTTATGGTGCCAAATCAGGATCAGTACACTACTTGCCAGAACAAAATCATTCATGGCAGTGAAGGAAAGCAACACAAGCCAAAATATTCAGCTGCAGCAGCAGCAGCAGCAGCAGCAAGAAGCTTGTGATCCTTGCAAGTCTTTTGGCCAAAAGTGCAGTCACTTAGTCAAGAAGCAGCGTGCCAAATTCTACATTCTTCGCCGCTGCATCGCCATGCTTTTGTGTTGGCATGAGCGTGGTGAGACATAATAATACCAAGGCCTGCCACAGTATCATCCATCCCTTTCTCTATCATTGTAACATAAAGAGGGTACTATATTACTACTATGTCACACTGCAAATTGTTACTTTTTCCAATAGGATTATTATTGCATTCTGTGTAATTACGTCCAGCTAACATGTGAAAGAGATTAGATCTGTTTCAACTTTCTCAACTACTACTACTGAGTAGATCTTCTTTTTCACGTGTCAAGACGCTCTCAAACTTGCACATATGTTACAATGTTGGAGGTTTAGTTAGCTCATTGGGAGCTTGAGTCGCTATTCATCCCCATCTTTCTCCTTGAGAGTAATTTGTTTTATCTTTTTCAGTTTCAAATGAGGAAAAAAGGGCTTTCACTGGTTGTCGTAATGATCCAGGGCATCGGATTCAACTGTTGATTTCTTTGTTTGCATAAAACCATGTCTTTATATTTCATCTGCCCAGATTTTATAAACAAACTTTACCATATATAATCAAAGATCTCGTATGGTAGGTGAGTGCCAAACCAGTGTAATCAATCACTGTTCCTAACTTTTGCTTCTTTGATGCATAGCTCTCACGGAAGATACTAATTGGAAACTAACTTGGCATGATGTTTGTCTCAACTTCAATTTGCGGTGAAACCATTGCACGTGTATGCAGAAATATATTAGTTGTCTTTATTTAATAGGAAGAAATTGAGCTATCCAAATTTAGTTTGCTTCACCTGGCCCTGCTTACAAACGATGTGAAAAGAAGAACACAAGTTAAAAACCGTTTGATTATTGTGTGGTTACTGAAGATGAGTTTAGAACAGTAGAGCATGTATGTATGAGTTGTTTATGCATCAATTATCATGCAACCCACACCTTCAAAATCCAATATGCATGATAAGTCAATTTTCAGACAATGGTCCTCGTGCTAAGGAAACATCAGACAAGATCAAGCCTCAATTTAATTTTATTTTTCCTCGGTTCCATCGCCATTCCCTTTTTTTAACTTTCCACTTTTTCTATAATATTCTGTGTCCTCAAATCCCACACCGTCGTCTGTGCTTAAATGTTTCGATCCAAGTCACGGCAAGAGAAAGTTATCAATACCATTTTACGTAGGTGAAAATATGACTGGGCATGAAACAAACTTTACGTCTGGTTGGTTGCTTTCTCAAATCATTAGCTTATCCTTATATCGAAAAGAGAATTTCTGTTCCAGTCTGAAATTTCAAGGAAGTTTCCTCCATAAAAATCTGTTGCAAAGTTTGTAAGAGCTGGAGGGGAAAGAAAAGTATCTAGCTAGGTTTATGGCTGAGCACCTACTCCTACTCAGACTCTGAAACT
The DNA here is from genome assembly GCF_000741045.1 of Vigna radiata var. radiata. Classification (NCBI taxonomy): domain Eukaryota; kingdom Viridiplantae; phylum Streptophyta; class Magnoliopsida; order Fabales; family Fabaceae; genus Vigna; species Vigna radiata. Next base: position 4,952,096 of record NC_028353.1, read on the forward strand.
AGTGAGGAATATGATTAACCTTACCTAGGACCAACTCAAACATGTGTTACATTGCATACATGTCCATCAAAAAAAACCTTTCAATATGAAGTTGAAATTGGGTCCCTCACAACACCAAATACTATTTTACCTCACTGAGGCACAAAAGCAATGATAGCATGGTATTTTACCTCTCCATTACTTGATATTTACCAGAAGAAAAGCTTGTTTGCATGGTGTGACAGAGTAGGGGTAGGAATAGGTAGGATAGTAGGGTGGATGGGGATTAGTGAAGGGAGTGGGGTCATAAGAGGAGACAGCAAGAATCGTAATGAGAAGAAAAAAAAGAGAGTTGTGGGTAGCAGCCAAGGTGCTCCTCTGGCCCTCAGTCTGACCCTCACTCTCGTGCGCCTTCACTTCTCTTTTCCTGCACTGTGGGCTCTCTCTTTTTACATCCTTCAGGTCCCACATCTCTACTCACTCTTTTTCCTCTCTTTACACCAAATTATAATTAAGAAAATTTTAAATGGATCTAAAACAATTTTGCCTTTCTTTTCTTTCCTGTCATGGAAGTAATTAATGAAATACTATAATTTATGAATAAAGATATTTAGAGAAAATTTTTTTGACAAACATCATCATACATGTCATTATGTGATTGGTCCATGGTGGTGTCATTGTGTCATTTGGACCAATCACACAATGACACATAATGATGTTCGAATATTGTTAAAAAAATATTGTCTTATATATCATTACCCAATGCCTGTTGACATAATTATAGAATGGACAATTCATAGTTGACTCTCAAAGAAAGTGATATAACAATTTTACAGCATCTTAATACAATCATGTAATAGGGTGTTCACATAAACTATATAAATGAACATAACTTCATCATTAACCCCAAAACAAAAGTCAAAGAATTATTCTATAGCATCTTATTCCATCATTTGACAGGTAAACAGTGTCATTTTTCTATACTTTACACTTGAAAAAGGCTAGAATTTACTAATCTAAACCTCCTATCATGATCTTGCTATCAAAACTCCTGCATGGCATCATTGGGTGTAAACAAGGTTTTATTTACTTGTTGAATGCTAAATATCATTTTTTTATTTTTTTTTATGAATAATTAGTTAGAAAAATATTATATATATATATATATTATTGTGGACTTATAATTGACTAATTATGATGATAAACTGGATAAAAAATCATTTAGTAGCGACTTGAGTGAAAGTTAAAGCATAATTAATATTACAATGATTACGATTAAAGTTTACATTAATAATCATTAAAAGATAAATTAATTGGTCAGATTCTTATACACTTCATAAATAAAGTATTAATTTCGAAATACACTCACTTTTTCACACTTAAATTATTATAGACTTAAAAATAAAAAAACTAAACGAAAGTTAACAAGAAACTTCATATTTCCATTCCAACAATTATAAACATTAGTTTTATAGATTTTTTATATAATATTTTAGATACTTAGATTATTGACTATATAAATAAGATTTGAGTTATATGATCATATTTATAAATAAAATTAAGTATAGGATATGGGACGTACACATTCCCAGCGTGTAGATGCTTTTCCGTGACTGAGCCTTTTTAAATTCATTGTCCATTTGATCTGTGCCTCTTTTGGATAACAGCTTTCTAAAATTTAGATTCCCTATTCAAATTTCAACGACCCTTTTTTGTATTTGTTGAAAATAATTCAGGGTTTAAATGATTTCTAAGTGTTCAAACACCCAAGTGTACTCAAAATGGAATCCTATCCTCTATGTGTGTATTGAAAGAGAAATTATAAGTGTCCTATATATATATATATATATATATATATATATATATATATATATATATATATATATATATATATATATATATATATATATATATATATATANTATATATATATATATATATATATATATATATATATACATCTCTCTACATGCAAAATATACACATTGAAATTTTTTAAAGGAATCTTTTTGTCTCTTTTCCCTCACACAAATATATAAAGCCTACTAAAATCACAGTCAAACCATCTATCTCTACAATGATTAATTCTTCATACATTTTCAAAAAGTAATTTTAGAATAGGTAACTTTGTTTTTGAAAATAGGATAGGTATTTTTAGGTATCACTAATAAAAAAAGGTGATATAATTTTACTTAATAAATTTCGTTTTTTTTTTTAAAATACGAAGTCTTTTAAAATACAATGATATTTTTAAAATTATTTGCATAACTACTTAAGTTTATATTGTTATATATTTTAATTATTTAAATAATTAAAGTCTATAATCATAATATTGTTTAAAATATTTATATAATTATAAACTTCAATAATTTTTAATATTCAAGAAAAATAAATTCTTTCAAAATGTAATGATATTTTTTAAAATATTTATATAATTATAAACTTTAATAACTTCTAATATTCTGGAAAAAAATAAAGTCTATCAAAATGTAATGATGTTTTTTAAAATATTTGTACAACTACAGTAACCTATGTTGATATAGGCATCAGTTAACTGAAGAATTAAAGTTTATATTTTAAAAATATTTTTTCAACTATAAGTTTTAGTTTTTTAAAAAATAGAAATCAATATTGAAATAAACGTAATAAGTTATTTAAACAACTACGGTGACAATTTTGAAAATATTTCTTCAACTATAAGTTTCGGTTTTTTATAAAATTAAAACTCATAATTATGTAAATATTTTAAAAAATATCATCATGTTTTGAAAGACTATATTCTTGCAATTAGATATAGACTTCGGTTTAATTTAGAATCGAATTCTTTATATCCATGTAAATATGATAAATTTGTGAGGTTTTGCCATATGTAAAAGTGTTGTTATTGTTGGTTTTTTAAAATAAGAAAAGTAAAAATTTTGAAGCTAGATGCTTCTGTATTATTGATTGTGAAATAATCAGAAACTTTACAATATTTAAAACTTAAAAAAAGTAATTACCTACTAACATTTGTATCTTAATTTTAATCCATTATTCTAACTCATAATTAAAAAATTAACTACATCCTAAAAAAAGAACAGACTTTGACTCAATTAAATTAAAAATAAAATACTCCTAAAGCATCTTCTTAACACTCGTCCTTGCTTTAGGAGCTGCAAAACATGAAGGGTCAATCTGACTTTAGACAAAAAATCTCTTAATCCTGTGAATTCTAACATAACTCTTCTTGACAGATCCACGCTGATTTTATTAGCACCTTCAGGCTCCTTTTCTTCTTCGTCTTCGTAGTCAAGAAGGTCATCCTCGTGCGTATCGTTCCAATGTACTAAATTGTTTCTTGGTTCGTCCATGGTCACCCATTATACCATCATGGCCCTAACATTGTAGCTAGAAGGGGCAACAAATACATCACTGTGAAGGGGCATGTTCTAAGCCCTATCAACCTTTCTAATGAAAAAAATTTATTTTGCTTCCATGGCAAACAATAACCACATTGAGAAGGATCGAAACTAATTTTGCAGTCATTGCTGCAAAATAAAACAAACTCTCTGCACCCAAAATACCATGAGGATGTCTTAGCTTCTTGTGCCAGATTTCTGTCACATTTTCCTTGAATGAAAAACAATTTGCTCCTCCTCCAATGGTTTATTGCAAAGCTTTTCCCTTTAATCAAGTAATTTTTGTTTTTAAAAATAACTCTAAATCTCCTTTCAATCAGTTGTCCAACACTTAATAAATTTTGGTCAATTTCAGGAACGAAAACAAGGTCTTAAATAAATTGTGTCTTGTAATTGCAAATGTCCCCTTTCCTTTTACTGAGATATAAACCTGTTGCCTATTTTGACTTTGGTGACATTAGTTGGCCTCATATCTCTAAAGAGTGCCTTGTAAAAGGTCATTGTACAACCATTATCAATTAGCCAAGATTCACCTGAAGCATTGGTTGAAAAACATGTTGCAACAAAAAGTTGATCTTCCTCCTCTTCATTTGCAATTTGAGCATCTTCTTCCTGTTGATTTTGGTTCTTGCATATGATAGCTTCATGCCCAAGTTGATTGCACTTGGTGCATTTAGTGTCAAGCCTTCTCCAACACTTGAATGGAGGATGACCCATCTTGTTGCAATGCTTGCAAGAGGATACTTTCCCTTGGAGCTTCATACTTTGCTTTCATTTCTGACAACACCTTCTCTATTTGGTTGTTGGTTCCTTTTTTTTTTTTTTTTCCAACTGTCTTCATGTTTAGCAGGCAAGGCTTCCTCAACAAAACCTTCTTCTCTCATAGCCCTTCGTTGTTGTTGTGCTTGTAAGGAATTCAACAACTCTGCCAAAGTGATCTTGGAAAAATCCTTAGTGTTTTCTAAGGTGGTTATGGTAGCTTCAACAATACGAGAGTCCTTAAATTCAGAACCAAGCAATCTTACTATTTTCAGAAGCCTCTCAAAGTACTCCTTGATAGTTTCAGATTCCTTCATCTTTTGCAATTCAAAGTCTCTAATGAGATTCAACACCTTCATGCCTTTAATACGATCATCTTCACATATTCTTCTTTGAGATAATTCCATATGACTTTAGTTGACTTTAGAGACATGATTAGAGTGAAAATGGTTGGTGAAACTGCAGTAAAGAAACACGCCTTTGCCTTAGCTTTTTTGGTTTTTCCTATTTATATATATACACACTAAAATGTTACTAAAGCAATTGATTTTAAATTTTAAATAAACAATTATCAACAGATAATTAACTCTGAAAGACTTCTATATATTATTTGGAAATACAGTAATGTCAAATATATCATCGCAATGTTTTATGTCAAAATAATTATTTAATATTTTATACGAATATTTTGGTCTTTTATTTGTTATTAAAACTAACTGCTCCTCCATAAATTCACCGCAAGTTAAAATGTTTAAATAGTTAAATAATTAAATAGGTTGTTTTCTACAAAGATGCTTGAAAATGAAAATCTATCTATCTATAGCTTCAAAGACAGTGATTAAGACAGTTTTTGCTAGGTAATTTCAGTTGTACTTAAAATCTATATAAAAATAAATATTTACTTATATTCTTATTTAATCAAATGTGTCATATATATATATATATATATATACAGTGATAAGAAAGAGTATAGGAAGAAGGAGGGAGGGAGGGGACCTAGTGGGAAACACGTGCAGTACTGACAAGGTTGAAATGTAAGTGTGATGTGTGATGTGTGTTTGTTGTAGCCATCATGTCGTGTTTTTCTGTACCACCCACTGAGAACTTCCCACGTGGATACGCACGTGTGGGTGTTCATAAAAGTACTGCATACTTCTACTGTGTTCCACGTCACACCCATCATTCAATGCTTTTCTTTAATCATAACCCATTTTTAGGTTATCTTCTCCAACCACTTGTCAGTGTGCCATAATTTCCACCAAATTACTAATAATAATATTCTGAGGAAGCAATGACGTCTATCATATCATATAATTTCATCTCTTTCTCTCCAATCATTCAAATGCAAATTACCAACCCTAAGCCTAGAAACTCGTGGGTTGTTTTTCATATAGGAACATGATCCCTGTTTCTCCCGCAAACCTTGACTTCTCTCATTCTAACAAATATTCCACCCACTAACCCATTCTATCTTTTCCTTAACTTTTAATCATAACTGCACGCCCTTCCCAATAACGGATACAGGACAACTTATTTCTTCTCGCACCTCCCTTCTTTCTCTTTCTCTACTCCCTCTAAAATTCATCCTCTCTTGAATCTGTTTGGCCGCTGGAAGTAGAGGCAGCACAACAAGGCGGTGAAGTCCCTGTGCTCCAATTTCAATTCACTGCTCAAATATAAAGGCATCACTGAGGGCTCCGACTAGGTAGTCGTAATCGGTGTGGAAGGTCAGGTTCTCCCATTAGGAGTGTGGCGCTTGCACCAGACCTCTTTGATGAAGGAAAACTCCCTCAACTTTGGAAGGCGGTAGTGGTTTGAAGTCTTCAGGTTCGCCTCAATACAAGCGGTGGTCCTCGCACCATTGTAAAACTACCATTTCATCATGCCTATGGGGTGCAGGAAGAAAAGGTGGAGGTGCAGAAAGAAATTGCCACTGAAACTTAAGTGAGCCTTAAAAATATAGACTCACTATAATAAAGGCCTATTGTGAACTAAAAGAGCCCAAGAAGCCCACTGAAAAACAGTGAAATGATATGTGACGTTTGTCGGACGATTATTACTTATGTTTAAGCCCAAAGATCTCCGACCATGAGAAAAGCATTATATGTACGGACTAGATACCTGCCTGTCCTTTGGTTTTATTTTTGTACGATAGATTGAGGTTGTTTTATTGTGTCTTAGATTTTGCAATATGACTTAGATTCGTAAACAGTATAACAAGCCGTGTTTGGATGTTCTTTTTAGGTTGGTTTATCGTATTAGTAGGAGGGCTGCTCTTGGGCTCCGTTTTTGTCAGTGGCCCGTGATTCTTCTTGCTGTGTTGCAACTGTTCATGTTGGACCAAAAATTCAGATTTTGAGATGATACAAGATATCTATACTCATTGGATAATATCTTAAAATTAGAAAGATAAAGATTTATAATAATAGAATAAGTTATATTAGCCTCATAAAAATTATAATATATATATATCTAAATGTTGCTTGATACTTCTGTTTTTGGGACTTACGAGAATTTTTTTAATTATTTTAATAACATTCCGCTTCTCTTCTCATAATTATCTTAATCTTTTTTAATTATTCAAAAACATTATAAAATGTATCTCTCTATAACGTAATAAAAAAGAAATCTTATGTATATTATTATAAAAAATATGTTTTAGTAGTTAAATGAATTGAAAATATAAAAAGTAATTGTAGGCGAGGATTGGGTAGAACTGAAATTGGCGTTTGTGACCGGCGATTGAAAACCCTTTGAAGGTGTTGCAGAGGGAGACGAAGAAGATCGTATAAATGGGTCTAGCTTTAACCGTCGGTGCTTTGGGTGTTCTGGTTCTATTTCACGCCGCTTATTCCACTATCCACTGTATTCTACAACTCATTCTTATGATTGTTTTACTTTTTATTATGTGTTTGAGCATTAGGGCTCGTGGATCTGAAATTGGATCTGATTTTTGTTCCAGACAGGGGTCTGTTGAAGATTACAGAGGAGGAGTTTTCAGGGCCTCCATTTAACGTAATTTGATTAACGCTGCACTCTAGGGTTTATTTTCATGTAATGTATCTAATCTTACTTTTTTTGGGAATAATGCAGGTGGTGATTGAGCTGTTTGTTGGGCTGCTGCTTTGTTTCTGGGCTGCGCTCACTGTGCCCGGGAAGTTTAAATCCATACTCCCTCACTCCGAGGAGAACAGGTAACTAAAATTAATGCTAGGATGGATGTAGCTGTAACCAGATGAATATGAACTGATGAAATTGATTGTGAAATATCATCTCTTATTTCTATGTTTTTGTTTGGATTAGATGTGGTGAATGGTCTTCTAGGGGAATTGAATTTTTAATTATTAGTTTTGGAAGATTGAACTTTATGTTAGGCACCCTGTGATAAGGAAATAAAGAGAAAAATATGAAATAAGATTATGCATGAGCTAAAATTGGCTCGTCAGTAAGCTAATATCTAAAAGTTCTTTCATATTAGTTTTCTTAAAAGTTGATTTTTAGATTATGTTTTAGTTAATTTTACCTTATGAAGTAATTTATCGTATTTTTCTGTTCCTTTGGAAACGTTTATCAGAGGATATAAGTTAAGTTTCTCACATTTGGTGCTGTTTTTGGCTTCTGTCATTTTATTTTGTTATTTTCGCGTGTTTTGAATCTCACGTTAGAGGCATAATTTGATAGGATTATGATTAATCAATGCAAATCTCTTGTGATTTTCCTGTTATATATACCAATCAAATCTTTTGTTTTCTATCATGCTTTATGAAGTGGATGTCTTCCATGATGGTTTAGAATGGAGATTCTAGGAGGTATGATCTGGATGTATAAACCCAATAATTGTTGATATGTCTTCATTGATTTAAATATCAAGCTAGAGGAGAGTCCAGATCTCGAGTGCTTGGCCCAAGGGTCGTTTCATCTGCACTATCGTTGTATCTTCAATTTTGTTTCTGATCTTGTATTTCATTGATACAGATCAAAAAATAGGGATTTTTTTTGTCAATGTACACTGTTTTATTTTGCATACTCTAATCCAGTTCTGTTACCGGAGTCCATTATTAGGGGCCACTTAAGTTACTCCTGTCAAGTTCTGCATTCATACACTGTTGGTAGATTATGGGTGGCTGGGTTTGATTTGGCTAATATACTCACTATCCACATCATTAATAAAAAATGAGAAAGAAAAAGGGGTATTTTATGCACGTAGATTATACTTGGTAAGACATTGACGTAGTTTCTAGTTCTTTTTATTTGCTAAATAACTTGTTTGATTTTATATTTTTCCATAGGTTCCGATACTTTATCTAAAAATTCAGATGTGCTCATATAGAATAGAAGTTTTTTTAATGGAATCCTGAATAAACTTACTGTTTGGGCTCTATATGGACCCACTTATTTCATTTACATTTATAAATTTGAAGGGTCCTACGTCAAAATTCCTGATCATATTGTCACTTGGGTATTTAGCTATTTATGTAAAGGCACTTATCTGAAAAGTTTTTCTTGAAAACCATTGTAATTTCTCTGGTTGTGCCTTCGTGTAGTAGTCCTATACACTGGCACTAGTGGCAAATATTACATATTATGGAATTATGTGGATCCCCATAACCTGATTTTCTCTCCTTGGTTGCAGGATTGTCTCTTTACCTGCCAACCTAGACTTCATGATCTTCAATCACCGAGGCAAGGTCTTTCCTGTGGAACTGGATGTGAAGCTGAGACAATGAGGACTGCTATCCCTCACGAAGAGGAAAAAATTTACTCTAGAAAATTAAAAATTTGGGATGCGCGTTTGAATGTCCGTTGTTTGATGCATGAGTCTGGCAGTTTTCTTCTGTATCTTGTACTTTCTTTGCTGACCACTTGACATAGTAATTTAGACAGAATGTTATTATTTGAATCATACATATGAAGAGTTAGCTTGCACTTTCAACCATATCCATTAAAAATTATTTGCTAAATTAGGCGTCAAGTAAACATTCTAGGGGAGTTATATGCTTTGACTGTCGAAAATGACAGCAACTTATCTCATTCATTTAGAGGAATGAGTCCTCCAGTGTGTGGTGATTACAAATAATTTTGCCCAATAGGATACTAAAATGGGGTGTTCAATTCAAAGCTGGTGTTGCAATTTGATTTGGGAATTGATGGATATTAACGATAGAAGTCTTGAATTCAAGATGAAGTTATATCTTTGCATATGCGATTCACATACTTCAGACCTAGTTAGGGAAATACCATATCAACAAGTACCACATTTCCACTCACTGCCATTTGCATAAAACTACAAAATCAATGCAAATGACAGTTTAGTTACTGATTTTTTAGTTCCAAACAACCAAAGACTAAAACAGAAGCAGCTTAGTTTCCGAAGGAAAAAGGTTTTCTTTCAACAGTGTAGCACTACATCTCACCTATTTGAAAACGGTGTTCAAATTAGGAGTGTCAAATAAATGGATCAGTTCCATTTTATTTAGATTGTAATGGATCTGATCAAAATATCTATTAAATTATTTTGATCCATTAAAGATGTAATCGAAAATCCAATCTAATTCGTGTTTTAATAATTTTTTTCATGATTGAATCGACAATCTTCCATAAAAATGTTATTTTGGAAAATATACATGATATTTTTAACTGTACTTTTAAAAATGTTTTGAAAATAAATTCTGTAGGAAAAAATTTAAAATATATTTTTTAAATTTTTCAAAAACGTATATCTAGTATTTAAAATTTGGTTGGGTGAATCTTTTTGATAAGAGGTTGATTAAAATTTGAGAAATAACGAATGAATCATTAACCATGGATAAAATTAAATGAATGCATTTTATTGTTTATTCTCTTTGTATTTTTTTAGTGGTTAAATTTAACTGAGAAATGGAGTGTAGATAACTAAATAACTTATGGTTTAAACCCTTTTTTAGTCTCTAAGTTAAGTTCTGATATTCAGTTTAGTCCCCGATTTTAAAAATGTCAACCTTTAGTTCTATGATATGAAAAATGTATCAAATCTTCATATCTAGGTATCCAATATTTTGTGATTTGTTAACGGAAGGTGTTATGAACAACAAATCACTTAATGAAAAACTTGAGATTTGTTAACGGATAGGACTGATTTGATACATTTTTCATATCATAGGGACTAAAGGTTAGCATTTTTAAAAGCGGGGACTAAACTGAATATCAGAACTTAACTTAGGAACTAAAAAATGATTTAAACGATAACTTATTTACTAAAACTTTTATGTAAAGACAATAATAATTGTTAGAAAGTAAATGATATTTAGAACTCCCTTTCACATTTACAATTAGTTACAACCTATTTATAGTAATATCTTAATGTTAAATATAAATATAAAGTAGGAATTGCCAAATACTAATACAAGGAATACATTTATGCTGGACTCGTTGCATGCGATTCTTTCAATCGAGCTAAGTATAGTGTTGTTGTGAAAGTAGCAGATTTTTTTACTCATAAGTCTTAAGGAGCAGGGGAGATATATGTCTAAAGTTGAAGTAGAGGATGACTCGAAGTGTCCTGTTTTGGTGAACATATTTCATATGATAGAGTACAAAAAAACAACGTGTGTCCTCTTGACAATTTATTTTGAACCATAATTTGCATTTTGGATATAATAAACGAAATTCATTCACAATATTTTGTTATCTTAGATGGAAATCAACATTTAACTTTGTTTGACAAGAAATCAAATGACATATTATATTTATGTTGGAAATAAGAAATTTATAAACATTATTAATAGTTTCGGCTAAAATTTAAGTGTGAATGTAAATGAAAATAAAATAATGCGTTTTGTAATTCTTATTATCAAAATGAATTAAAAAAACTTAGAAGTTGCACCGACCCATCTAATATAATATGTAGCAATAGGTATAATATTATATATGTGTGTGTTTTCCAACTTCTTCAAATGACAAATTTATCAAACAAAATGTATACTTAAAGTTTTCCATATACAAATACCAAATATACCAAATGATGAACATGAGTTCCATTTACCAATTTTATAACCTTTAATTTTAAAAACCTTTAATATTTGTACAAACATTTACAAAAGAATAAAAAAAATAAACAAATATATGTTTTTCATTGCAAAATTATTTTCAATAATTATATTATATTTTACAAATTAAATATATAAATATTTTTTCCTATACCTTATAAAAAATCATATGAAACATTTTTCCTTCACAAAACTTATAATCACTAAGAAATTTTATTTTTTCACGTTTATTACATTTTATATTACTTTTATAATTGTAAGAAGGAAATAATAAGCATATATGCAATTTTTTAATATAATTTGAAGATGAAAAATATATTTAATTTAAAATTTGATTTTATATTTGTTTTAAATATGTTTACGAAGTAATTTAATAAGAGTGCAAATAAAAAATATAGACCATCCAAGTTAGGCAGGCGGAAGGAAGGCAATGAGGTGCCAAACCAATGCCTCTTAGTTAGGCCCGAGCATTCATGCTTAACCATACTTTTACTCCTAAAAGATTTTTCCACGCCACATAGTATGGCTTAAAAGCTTATACCCACCAAAAGGTAAAACTAATTTTATAATCCAATCAAAACTATAAACTTTATTTAAGATTATTCATATGTTAAATAATAATATTTTAATTTAAAATAATAATTATATTCATATAAATCGTCTCAAATGAAAGTTTCTTTTAAGCAGGAGTCAAATTAACTTTTTTCTTATGAATACATAGAAAATGATATTTTAATATATATAATTTTTTATATTCATTTCATACTATTTATTCATATTTTTTATTTTTTAAAAAAAATTATAAAAATTTATTTTTTTAAAACCATTTTATGTGAAATGATGTCACTTCCTCGATTATGAAATATTTGGTTTAGAAACGAAACTGTATTGTGTTCCTTTTATGTCATGTTTTCTTTGCTTCTCTTCCTATAAATTAACGAACAAGTTATACATTTATGTTGGGTTCGTTGCATGCGATTCTTTCAATCGAGCTAAGTATAGTGTTGTTGTGAAAGTAACAAATTTTTTTACTCATAAGTCTTAAGGAGCAGGGAAGATATATCTAAAGTTGCAGTAGAGGATGGCGAACAAGTGTCCTGTTTTGGTGAACATATTTCATATGATAGAGTACAAAAAGACAACGTGTGCCCTCTTGACAATTTATTTTGAACCATAAATTGCATTTTGGATATAATAAACGAAATTCATTCACAATATTTTGTTATCTTAGATGGAAATCAACATTTAATTTTTTTTGACAAGAAATCAAATGACATATTATATTTATGTTAGAAATAAGAAATTTATAAACATTATTAATAGTTTCGACTAAAATTTAAGTGTGAATGTAAATGAAAATAAAATTATGTGTTTTGTAATTCTTATGATCAAAATGAATTAAAAAAACTTAGAAGTTGCACCAATCCATCTAATATAATATGTAGTAATAGGTATAATATTTTATATGTGTGAAGAGTTATAAACAAAACCAATACCTTTCAAGTTTCCTGAATTACTTGCTCAATATCCTCTTGAGATTATTTTGATTGTGATAGGGAATGGCTTTCTACAATATATACACTTACTGATAAAAAAAATAATGTAAACATATTAAGAAAAATCATAATAAAAGTTTATCAATTATATAATTTACTTAAGATAAAAAGGTCGAGAAAGATTTTTCCACTGGCGATACTTTTCGTTGCAATGATAACGGAAAACAGTTTCCGTTATTAAAAAACGTGTTGTTATGATTTGTCTTGTTGTTGGTGTTGAAAGTTTCTTTTTAAAGAGTTGGTTTTTTTCTAGTCCGATTTTAGAACACTATAATATAATGCTGGAAGCACTTGAGCTATAGGGTTTTCACACGCAAATGGAAATTACATATATTATATAAATAAAAATGGGACAATTTAATATATGAGAGCATAGCGTATGGTCAACAAAGGGAAAGCAGCTCCATGTGATGCTTCATGAGCTGTAATTCACCAGATTATTGGGCTGCTTTGGATTATAAATAAATAAATCACAAACATAAAAATTATTATAAATAATACGATTTCCTCTGAATTCAATCAATCAATTAATTAAATCAATTTGACCTAATTTAATTAAATTTATTTAAATTATAAAACTTATTGAATCAATCCAATTTTGGTCTCCTTAGTTATTGGACAGCTCTAATCAACATCTCAAAACCATTAATTGCATTTTAATTTGTGGAATTTATTTCGTAATGTTATAAGCTTATTGTTCTTTCTATTATATGATTATACGGTTAACTATTAATTAGATGGTTGACACAGTCAATAACAAATATAACAAGCATCCGAAACAAATGTAACCTATATATGAAATGGTTATGATTAAACTTGATGGTAATTAACTTATCATAAAATATGATTAATACTAATTGGATTATGATTATACAGTTAGTAATATAATAAAATATTTAGTTACAATTTTATCTAAGTTGACTAATATAATGGGTGTGAGTATAACAGTTTAGTTAAACATTTTAATTTAAAATAATTAAATATCATAATGAGGGATTTAGGGTGTTAATGAAGAAGATTTATTTTGGTCTTGATGAGATGAGAAAAGAGATCTAGTTAGCTTGACACATAGGCTGGAAATTTTCATGATTTTAATGTGGGAATTGTGATGAAAAGAAAATGATTAATGTGAACATTTTATTTATAATATATATAAAAAATGAGATTGAGATAAAGAGAAAAAGAAACATGAATTTGTTGAGAGACGGTGTGGAGGAGTGTTTGCCTGTTGGCACTGAAACACTTCATTTAATGCAAAATTTTCATTTGTTTAGTCCTTTTCTCTTCACGCGGGACATCGTACGGACCATTTCTACAATATTATCTTCTTTTCCTTCTTTTTCTTATACCAAATATTTCATTGTAATTTCTTATTATTTATGTTTTTTTTTTGGATGATTTAGTGTAAAGGAGAAAGAAATGTAGATGCTAAGATTGTTTGGATAAACTTATTTGAATTGACAGATTTAAAGAATTGAAGGATTGAGTTTTTCTTTTTTTAAATCTTTGTATGAAGTAAATAGAAAAAAAAAGTCACATCACCATATCTTAAATTACAAGAATAACAAATTCTTCGTATTTTAATTTACATTAACTTTAAACAACCATATCTCAGTATAAAATAATTTCACTCACTAAAATTATTACTTAGAATTTCACTTATTTAAATTGTTACTTAGTTTATTTATTACTTAGTTTATTTAAAGTAATCACCAACATTTTATTTCAACTTATTTTAAATACTAACTCACATTTCATAATAGTATTTTTTTTAAACTAATCACTCACTCAGAATTATATTAGAACTCAGTTTCTATTAATTATATTTTATTTAAATATAGTTTTACATATTAGATTTTTTATTTTAAATAATAATTTACATCTCATATTAATATAATTTACACTCATTATATTTTATTTTATGTACGGTATGACTATTTGATCAACATTTCCACAGTTGACCGCTTAATCAATGTTTTTGCAGTTGATCGCTCGATCAACGTTTCCAAAGGAACGTTGAAGATTTCTCCAATACTAAATGAACGTTGCATTAGTTGACCATTTGATCAAAGTTTTCGCAGCTAAGCGATTGGTAATTATACTGTTAAGACAAATCATCATCACAAATACAATATGTTTAACAAGTAAAAAGAGATAAAATACGCTTATCAACTTTTAGGCCATAACTAGGTCAACTCTAATTAAAAGTCCAATTCGAAACCAATAAATACAGAGATAAGGTAAGCGATTCCATTTATTACATATTTAAGACTTTATAATAATCAATCGAACATAATTAACTGACTTGAACATCTTTAACAAGTATCTATCCACTCAATTTATAAACTGAATGAGGAAGCCTAATAAATATTGTAACAAAGATTATGTATAATATTGACAAAATTAACAGAAAAGTGTGAAGGAGGAGTTTAACTCCACATCCAAAACATTTTAACTTACTTCTATTAAAGATAAAATGACAATTTTCTAATTTTAGCAATTAAAACGTCTTTTTAATCTATTAAATCCATTACAACATTCAAAAAGATTAAACAATTATTCTTTTAATTTTTTTCATTTTTTACCAATTTTAAACAATATAACTTTTTTTCTCTTTTTCTTCTTCTTAAGTCTACTGAAATCAATCTCTTGGTATCTATTTTTCTAAACAAACAGAGCCTCAAAGATAAAATAGAAAAGAAAAGAAGTAAGTTAAATATAAAAAGACGTGTGTGAGTCATTTGTGTGATGGATTGAGTATGCAATGATTGATAACTATTTCCCAATCATTCTCGGGCGGTGTCCTCCAAATTTGTTTATGACAATTTTGTTAACATTTCAAATATTGAACTTTCATGTGTACGAAACAAAATCCATGACACTGTAGCCCAAAGGGTACGTACGGCCAACAGATAAGAGAAAAAGGGGAATATCATAGCTTGCTGATTAAACGCGTAAAAGGAAACCGTTGCATGTGATACAGCCACCACCATTCACTCTCAATATTCTCTCCTCTTTCTCTTTTCCTATACCTATTTACACAACCTATTTCAAATTTCTAATTAATACACACAAATAATAATACATTAATATTCATTTTACATGCTTTTTATAATAAAAAACAAAAAATAATGTATCAGAGTATAAAAATGTGTCAAAAAGTAATTTTTAATAATCATATCTTTTCCTAAGTGTCTACGTCAAAGGAGTATCCACCAGTCATTTTCCTTCTCCTATAATAATAATATTTGGGGAGCTGCGCACATGTCGGGTTACGTTAAAGTTTGTAATTCTCAAGTGTATTAGTACGTCATAACAATGTCAATGAAACAAGATTTTTTTTTCAATTAGTCATTATATAATTTTTTAACGACATAATTTTAAAACATAATTAAGAAATCGTTAAATATAATTGATTTGTAAGTATAATGAGTAGCATTATCCTAGACCGTGTAAGAGGATGAGAACCATATTTATACTAGACAGCTAGTCCATCACTGTAACCTGAATAATGCACTTATACACGTTAACTCATTTTCCATAATATGCAACGAATATATATATATATATATATATATATATATATATATATATATATACTCTCTTCTGATCAAAAGTAAAACATGACCAACTATATTGTATATTTTCCTTTCTGTAAAATTTGTGGAATAAGTTATCACACAGACAATGTCATATGTTCAAGCTACATTGAAAAAAAAAAAAAAGTATTGGCAATAGGTAAAGCCATTAGATGGATGTCTAATAAGCTCTGCCAGATGTTTGAAAAAAGGGGAAAAGTATGAATAGATATGTGTAACAGAGAGTGTTAATTAGGAAGTGACATTGAGTCGTTTGTTGTCTATGATCTTCTGAAGTTCTTGAGGGCTGCAAGGAACTACAAGTGCACCCTTTTGTTGAAAGCCATACTCTTCACTAGCTTGCTCCAGCAGCTTCAAGAAAGCAGGATCAGATAAATAATCTAACTCAACAACGAACCTTTTGGTCTCTTCACCGTGAATTGCAATAACAGCAAAATGTCCTTCCTTAACATCTTCTGGCACCCTCGTCGCATTTTCGCTTTCCTCGTCAATGTCACTCACATAACAAACCCTTCTCGTACGTGCTCCATTGGGTGCCAAGAACGGAAGACCCTTCATCACCTTTGAGATCAAAGACTTGAGCATCTTCTTCTTTCCAACCTCCATCACTCTATATCTCACTCTTCAATGTTCTTGCTTATTGACAATGACGATAGTGCTGTGTGCTAGATTCAGTTAGTGTTGAAACAAACAAGCTTTTGGATCTTTCAGTGCCAGTTGCCGTTGTATATATATATATATATATGTTGTGTGTGTGGATTTTATAAAGCATATGAAAGACACAGGAAGTTTCTCTGGTTGCATGTGGAGCCATGTCTAATTTTCCGCGTGCTGCAGCTAGGTACGTACCATTTAATGCAAGTTTGACGCGTCGGTTTGTTCTCTAATTTTATACGCGGGGCTTTCTTCTTAGCCCCAAAACTAAGCAGACAATATTGTTTAGGCCTAATGTGCTGTTTGTATGACTGTGGTGTACCATAATTGAGAACCAAAGTACTTTATCCTTTTGGGACTAATTTGCTGTCTCTATGACTACGATATATATATTTTAATATCTAACTACTTACAAACGTACTCAACGAAAGTGTGAAGGCAAATTTGGTGTTGGTTGGGTGGAATAAAAGTAATGTAAGTGCAAAAGTCATGGATTACGTTTGCTACGGAAACATCGTGGCCACGCAACAAATCAAGGTTTTCTTGACGGTGTTCGTACGACCTCTAGATGTCGGCGCGGTGAGATTTTTCAACCTCTGTGTTCATACATCGATATGATATAACACTCTTTTCTCTCTCTCCCTCTGCCCATCATTCTGTCAGTGGTATTTCTTATAATTTAAGTACAGTTTTCCATTCTACTGTCTTGTGAGCATGTCAACTTTAAGAAATAATATAATTAGCACAGTTATATATATACTTAAAATCATTGGTAGTTGTGTCTTAAGTGCCTCCATTTTCTTAATTGTACCAATCATTTAGAACGAGACTGTTCAATTCAAACTCAACTTATAATATTTACTTAGCATGTCATAATATTTGTAAAGGAATTTTTCTTCATTTATTTGTTATGGGTTTAAAAAAACATGGAGATAGAGTGGAACTTGTACTACGTGATGGAATAGATATCAATATTAATACTTTTAGTTTTATTTCAACTTTATTAATAGTTAATATAATTAAGTATGAGTTTAATTGTTAGTTATGTTTATTAAAGTAAGAAAAAGTTGATGTTAATATGCAATATATTGAAGAAAAAACTAAGAATTTTAAACAAAAAGCAGGATACAAAATTTCAACTGCATATTAACCTTAATTTTAGCTTCAATAATCATATAATTACAAAATTTTATTAAAAGAAAAACAAATGATGTTGATATGCATTTTAAAGAAACAACTAATAATTTTACATTTATAAAACAAGAATTAAGGTAAAAAGTTTCAATTTTATATTATCCTTAATTTTTGCTTTAATAAACATACGTAGAAATTACCAATTAAATATGTGTATTCAATTACCTTAAGTATTAACTGAGTGTAAATGAAATTAACGGAATTAGGATGATGGTTTAAATGTTAAGAAATTATAGTCCAATAGATTAACATAATAGTTAGTATAATTTAAAGGATAATGACATTTAGACAATATTTTTTTTACAACATTGGTTACGTGTCAATCTGTGATTGGTAAAAAATTACTCCACAATCAATAATAATAATCATAAACATTATTGTGGAGTAATTTTTTACCAATCACAAATTGATATGTAATCAATGTTCAAATGTTGTAAAAAAAAAAATGTTGTCTAAATATCATTATCCTAATTTAAATGTGAAAAAGTTAAATAAATTTTAAAATATTTATTACAAATAGTAAATAATTTATTGTTCATTAATTAATATTTAAAATTATTATTTTTTAATTAGTATAAAAATATTCACATAAATTCTTTTTTCCTTTTACACACTTTTTTTAAGGACAGGTCTAGAAATTCAAGAAAGGGAGGTTGAAAGGAAATAAAGTTTAATAAAAATATGTTATATCTTATTTAAGTTGTTTATGTCTCATAAAATTCATCAATGATAATAGAATCTGTATCAAATTTTTCAACAATCATTCTCAATGTAGGTAATCAAACAATAAGTTAAAATTAATCTTCCATCTCTAAGTCTATTTTTCACAACTTTTATAGTTGAAAAAGATCTTTCAATAACTTTTCTTTTAAAATATACATCAATTGTAGATTATTTCTCCATAATTATGTCCTCACTTTATATATCAGTGATAAAAATAAATTAAAAGAATTAGTCAAACATTCATGAATTGAAGATTAAGGAGAAAATTATTAATAAGACAATAATGGAATTTGTTTACTTGTAGTATATTATCTAAGCATTTTTCCAAAAATGCTTAGATATTATTATAGATAACCAAGATTGAAACATGAAAAGAATTCAAAAAGTGTTATTGAAAGTGAATGTGACTTTTTAAAAAACTGCGACTTAAATAACTAGTGTACTACTAGACTGTGGTATGAGCTTTATTTCACGCTAAAATAAGAAAAAAAAAATTAAGTTATGATAGTAAAAAGGAAATTAAAAATAAAAAATTAAGAACAATTTATGTTTTGAGCACAATCCAAACGAAAATTGTATGTATGTTGTGATTAAAAAATTGAATTTATAATTATTTTGTTATGTAAAGAAAGCTAAATATTTTGGACTCTTTTTTATGCATGTGTTTATTCTATTCTCTTTGACTGAAAACTCTTTTGGATGAAGTAAGATCCTGGGTTTGGGTTTCAACTAATTTGGTGTGTATGTTTCTTTGACCATGCATTGTATTGCAAGTAATGAGACATTTCTTTCTACATATATACAAATTTATATTTAATGTTATTATTATATATACATAGTTCAACCATATGGGGACATGTGCCTCCAATCAATCTCAATTTTTTTAATACTACTATACTTTTAATTAAATTAGCATCCCACTCTCAATACTCTTAAGTTTTTTTTTCCCTATTGTTCTGTCTAGTAAATAAGAAGACAAAAGAGAAATAGAAAAAAAATGAAAATCATTTTTTATTAAAGAAAAATAAAGATAAATAATTGAGAAATTAGATGAAATATTGTACCGCTAAAAAAAATAAGAGATCTCAGAGCATAGAAGGAAGAAGTTTTTGGTGGAGAAGAATAATATAATTAAGGATGATTTAATTTTGAAATTATTATTTACAAATTAATTTTTTTATTAATATTCTCATTTATATTTATATTCATATCTATTATCATTTTTATTTGTTCTCAATATTAAATGAAAATAAAAACTTAAAACAAAGATGAAAACATTGAACAAAAAGGGGATGGGGGATTTTAAACGACAAAAAAAAGGCTCGTGGTTGGTCTATTGATCTCAGAGCCCAATAGCGATGGACAAATAATCTACTTTATTGCTTAAACTTTATTTAATCATATTACAATAACTCATTTTGAAACGGTCTTTAATTTTGAGTTTTGAAAACTTTAAAAGCAAAAATCTGTTTCTGACATGGGTTTCTAATTATTAAAAGATGAAAACTGCTAATTAATAAACTCATATCTAATTAACATATTATTGTCTACAATAATATAATAGAACCAGCGTTTTCATCTTCATTTATTCCTTTTACCATCAAGGTGTTTTGAACCTTTTTTAATGAGAAATTGATTGGTTGAGAAAATTAAGTGTTTTATTGTAAAAATAATAGATAGTGTGAAATACTTCTTTAAAAATATATATATATATATATATATATATAAACATATAAAATATATTTCATCCTCAATTCAGCTACATGTGTAACACATGTCCAAATTCTAGTTCTTTTTCGTTTCTCTTATTTTCCCGTCAACTTTCTTTAATATTCTAATAAACATATATATGAAAAAACAACAAAAACTCATTCTTCATTATTTATTTATTTATTTATATCTTATCTGTTTGGTGGTTTTCAATATAGTGGTTGGATGTCTTCCTCTCAAAACTTTAGTCATAATTTTTTATTCACTATCTCAAGATCCAAACCCATTCAGTCGCATCCTCTTGTTCCTGTTTATAATCTCAAACTCAATCCTTAAAGTTTTAAAGCATCTGATGATATGAAAATATAAAAATAAGACACATAGTTTATTTTCTAAATTAAAAATGGATAAAATTAATTAATGTAATAACATCTTAACGTGCATGCATGTGTATATGCCTTCTCATTAAATTGAATTATGAAAAGTAAAAAATATTAACTATTTATAAATTTAGGATAACCTTTTTTTAGAGGTGTTTTGGGTGTAGTTATTAGCGGTTTAAATCTGTTCGTATTTTTCACTTGTCTGTTATGTTTGAAGATTATACAAGAAGTATTTAGATGTCAAAGTCAGTAAATATTCAGTAACTTAAATTATTTATGCATATTAAATATCATCACCTGTTTATAGGCTTCAAACAGATTTTGTATAATGACACATAATTATGATTTAATTGGTAATCATACTTTGTCTTAAATTTATCAATGTAATAATGTTTCTATAAATTGACCGTTCGATCTGTTGATAACAATTTCACAGAAATAGTACGTGATTATATTTGTGACATATACGATTGACTGTCCAAAATTGACCAAAGAGTTATATAGTAAAAGAGATATTTTCTTTTCTTATATTAACATGAAATTAACATGAAATTTTGAGTGTTAAAATAATATAAAAATCTTAGTCAAAATACTCACTTCAAATGTATTCAAAAGGTAGAGTCTCAATCTCCGTTAAATTTTTTATTTCATAGAATAATCTTGTTTTCGTTATTATAGGTATTTCTGATGACAATTTCATTTGGTTCAAATTTTAAAAATAATTATAAGATAACAATTTCATATGATTATTCTTCCATTCTTTTTCATCTATTGAAACAAAATTCAATATATTTTTTTCTACACATATTTCTTTACTGATTTACCGGTTATGTTTTAGATTCAACCTTTTAGAATTATAAATAGGATTAAAATATAGGTTAAGAATTAGGTCAATTAAATTCACCGCAGAACGTTTATTATGCAAAGAAAATCGATAACAAAAAAATGGTAATAAACAATAGAAGATAAGAAACAATGATACAAGAAGTAATGTGGTTCAATTAAAGTATTAATGAACTTGGACCTATATATTACGATAAAAATCACTATATCAGCAAACTCTCATTGGAATATAAAATTCAAACATCCATTTCTACTAAATTACAAGATCCTATTTGAAGAACAAATACTATTATAACTTACGTGACACACAATTTCACTAATGAAAAAAATACATGAATATATTTTATCATATAATAATCTAGTTATCAGACCTTTTCAATCCAAGACCTAGTAGATGCTAAGAGGTTACACAACGTATTGAAACCATTTATTACATATTAACAGTAATTTATAGTTTTAAGGGAAAGTCAATGATATAGGAAGCTAGTTTCTACCATCCATAACACAGAGAAGGTACTATTGTTCCTTAAATGATTGTATGATACTATTGAGTTTTTATAATTATTTTATTTTTGTAATATGTATTAAATGAATGTAAATATTTATCATTTATAATTTGTAACATTTTTAATCAATTGTTTAACACATAGATAAGCCATATGAATTGAAGTACGATGTGTAAAGTAGGTATATATCAATGACAGAGGCATTATAAGATGAAGGTATTAGAAACTATGATTGTGTTTTGTTAACATTGTTAATTATGATTGATTAAAAGTATGATATGGTGTAGTTTGTAAATGTAAAACACAGAATCATGCATTGTGTGTCTCCTTGGAGAGGGTAGCTATCTAATGGAAAAAAAGGATGTCGGTTGTCCCATTCTTTAATTAGAAGGTAGAGTAGTTTAGGTCGAAATCACCTGTAACTGTTCCCATGTTCTTCCCTGCTCCATACCCTGGGGATAGAGACTGGAATCTGCACTGGCACGCAGAAAAACTTAAAAGCTTGCATGATCAAATTCGCATTCACATGGGTTATAGCAGAGTCTGCATGATTGAAAGTTCAGATGCAATAAGACAAACTAGGTTTCTCTCTTCAAACACGCTTCCAAATTCAACTTTTTTTGTGTTTCATCTCATTCACATGGCCTATACAATCATTGAGTTCAGCTTTTATGTGTTTCATCTCTTTAAAACATATTCTAATTTTGACATATTAATCACAAGTTTATTTTAAAATTTATAAATATCCAATTTGATCAAACAACAGATAGTATAAAAGAAGAATTTGTGAATATGAGAGGAGTGAATAAGTTTATTCGCCAAAATCTTATTTTGCTAACATAGGCAACATGTTACTCTTATGAGATATATTAATTATTATGTCACACTCAATCCATAACCATTACCAAAATCAGGTTTTTGTCTCCATTATATGTTCATTTGTAAATATACTTAATTATTTTGACGTTGATTCATTAAGCATAACCTTCTTTTCCATACGTCATATACTTCAATATATATTTTATACAAATCTCACTTATCTTCAGCAACAATATAATTAATTAAAGAATTGAACACATAAAATGAAATAGTATTGAACAAGAATGGAACAAAAGAAAATGTTGATGTTCCGTTTTGGTGTTAATGTATGCAGTGTGGGGCTCCATGCATGTGGGTGCTCGACCTGCCTTTGGTAAGCTGGTGCGTAAATAACATAGGTTTGAAGTAAATTTCAAAGTAGAACTTTCTAAAGTTAAAAATATAATATGATTGAAAGATAAAGATGGTAGCAATGTTGGGGTTTGAAGATGTAGTTGAAGTGGTGATGAGCGGGTAAGAGGATCTGGAACCAAAGCTACTGATGAAGCCATGCAAGATGAATTACAATAACATGTAGAAGCTGGACACCAAAGCCAGACTTCTTGTATCAATGTGTTGGGCTGAAAATCTTCAACAAGATTTCTAAAGCCACAACAACGAATGCTGATAACCCTAAGTTAGGGACAATGAAAAAACTTATTATTTTTGGTCTAAAGAGGGTGCAAATAGAATAGAACGGAGGACGATGCAAAAAGTATATTGATCAACGTTTGTCTCATTATATTTGTGTATTTTATTACAAAATCAATGAAAAATTTTATCTACGAAAATAAATTCATCGCTAATTTTAAATTATTGATTAATTTTATTGACTAGTTTTAACATTTTAATTATCGATAAATTTATTATTGACGATTTTGTCAATAAATCTGTTAATAATGTATATTTCACTTATCGATAAATGAAATATGAATTATTAATGAAATAATCAGTTGGTAAAAAGATCTACAAAGTTTTTATCAAAATATCGTATTTAAAATCAACATATATACACCTGCAAAGAGCTTTTTCATCTAAGACTCACGTTCAAAGATGTTTCTTCTCAAAGATCCCTTGCCACCATTACAACCTCCATCACCACTCTAACCTAGAGTCACGTTATCACTACTCCTCACCATGCTTCAACCTACACTAACGTCATCTTTCTTCTTACTTATCAAGAATAAAGCTTTGAACATTGTTAGCATGGGGTTTCTTCTTCCTTTGTGTGATTGTTCCATTGGAAATAAACTGATTGTTATGGTGGTTGTTTGGAAGTTGATAATCCTATGTTAGTGGCAAATTTCGCAGCGAAAAAAATAAAGTAGAAGGAGATAGGAAGAAGAAGATGAATCAAGTGTTTATTGACAAAATTTATCAACATATTTTTTTGTTGGTAAATAAAATATACATTTTTATTTATTTTTAATTGTTTTTCATTTTTTTCTACTTATAATATTTTTTTAAATAAATATAATTTTATATTACTTTTTCGACTAATGATATTTTGATAATCTTCAATTTTTATCAATTAAAACATTTTTTTATTTATCACATTGATTAAATTCTATCCAAACTTCCACGAACTTTACTTTCAAATCTACTTTTAATTACTTCAAATTTCCTTCAATAAAACAATACACAATTTACTCTCAAATCTCCTTAAATTTATCAAGTCTCTCTTCCTCAAATCCACTCCTTCAAATAAACACACTCTTGAAATTTCCATATAATAAGATTGTACTTTCTTGAACTAAGTATTTGAGATATGAATATGAGTATTGAATATTGAAATAGGTTGGATGCATCTATATGTATTAACTGATTACACTTTTACCAGACTTGCCAAGAAGTGTTTGATTGAAACATCTTTCCAAGTTTCACGGTTGAAACTTTGGGGTCCACCTCACACCCGCATATATAACTCTTTAGTCGCCAATTTTCACTCTAAGTTCGATGGCCTTTTTTCGTAAAACTATACTCTTTAACTCAAACACGATGAATCTTTTGTAGCTTCAGCTTTGTCTCTCCAAACAAGTTTGCATCGTGCAAGCTGGAGAACATATTTGGGAATGAAGGTATTTTTATTAAGCTTTCATGGTGGATGGGAACCCAATGTTAGAGGAAACCATCTCTCTAATTTGGACGCTTCAACAAACAAAATATAGTCACCGACAAAGCTTAAGTGAGAGATTTATAATAAGATGTGTCAATATTTTCAACCATTAAGAAAGAAAGGTTGCAAAGCTTCCCATTTCAACACTTAGGATATATGCAGTACTAAACTAAATGAACAAAAACAATACTATTTTGTAGGAAGAAAAAGATCTCTAGATTCAAAAGGGAACAAATGAATTTGTATCAGAAAACAAGATATATAGCATACCTTCATATGCCATCAATTTTGCTTTCTCCTTCTCACTACTATATATTCACAAGGCCTTAAGTATTCACAAAATTTACAACCCTTCTTATAAAACAGGGGAAATACAGGCAAGTTTGGAAGCTCTAATAAGAAATAGCTATCTGTAGCGTCTATAAAGAATTCATATTAGTTTAATCTCTATTTTAAATCAAGTCATAGATATAATCAAAAGTAGAAGTTAGTCAAAGTTAAGGCTAGATTTAAAAATGATATAAGGATTCATTTAGGAGAAAAAATATCGATTAGCGGATATTGAACAATAATTTTCAAAAGTAATATAACATACTCAAAATTTATATGTTTAATTATTATTATTATTATTAGAAAAATATTTAGATCATTAGCATCATCCTTAATAATAAATAAAAATTTGAATTTGTGTATTTTTTTCATCTTCATAAATAGTTTTCTTTTTATTATACTTTTAAAAAATAAACTTTTTTTTTAATTTTTCATAAGTATACTTATTAAAAAACATATTCAAAACTAAAAAATAAACTATCAAAATCAAGCCATAATTTAAATCAAATTATGAAACACATGGTAATTATTTTTTTATTTTATGTTTATAAAAATTTATTATGTAAAAGACTCATGAGAAAATGAAAATATCAAACTAATATTTTAGTATAAAGTTGAAAAAAAAAACAATTACTTTTCCTTCTTCGTAATGGAATAAAACCTAAAAAGTGTGATAGGAAATAATATATTTGATTATAGTTTACCTTATTTAGTTTCTGCATAATTGATTATGTCTTAAATAATTGATATATTCTTTCCTTAATTATGCTCACATTCTTGAATGGACACCTGACACATCCTGTCTATATGGAACAACCTCCTGGGTTCGTTGATCCTCGATATCCAAATCATGTTTGTCGACTTCGGAAAGGTCTTTATGGTCTCAAACAGGCCCCTCTTGCATGGTTTCAACAATTCAGCTCGTTTTTCCTCAGTCTTGGGTTCCTCGGAAGAAAAGGCAGATCCATCTTTATTTGTTTACCACAACACTGCTGCCACTCTATATATACTTGTTTATGTTGATGACATAATTTTGACAGGGAATAATAATTCTTTACTTCAAAAACTTTTGGCAAGGTTCAAAACTGAGTTTGCTATCAAGGATTTAGGCCATCTAAATTACTTTCTTGGTCTTGAGGTTCACTACACTACCGATGGTGTCTTTCTTAGCCAGACCAAATACGCTCAAGACATTTTATCTCGGGCCCAGATGTTGGATGCAAAACCGACAGCCACACCTCTCCAACTCATATTCAACTGACAACCACAGGAGATCCATCCTCTGATCCCACTCAATATCGCTCTCTCGTTGGTGCACTCCAGTATCTCACTATAACTCGTCCTGACTTGTCCTACGCGGTAAATTTGGTTAGTCAATTTCTTCAAGCTTCAACAACTGATCACTTTCAAGCAGTTAAACGCATCCTTCAATATGTCAAGGGCACCATGTCCTATGGCCCATCCTTCACCCGTGGAGCTTCCCTTAATGTTCTTGGATACTCGGATGTTGATTGGGCTCGATGTATTGAGACTAGACGATCTACCTATGGTTATTCCATCTTCTTAGGCGGTAATCTCGTCTCATGGAGTGCTAAGAAACAACCATCCGTACCTCGATCAAGTTGTGAATCAGAATATAGAGCCATGGCTAATGCAGCAGCTGAACTAATATGGCTTACTCATCTTCTACATGATCTGCATATTTCCCATCAAGCGCCAACTCTTCTTTGTGACAACAAGAGTGCTTATTCCTCTCCCAAAATCCGGTGGCTCACAAACGCGCTAAACATATTGATATTGATTATCACTTTGTTCGAGAACTTGTTCTATCTCACAAACTCATCACTCAATTCATTTTTTCTGATCTCCAGCTAGCAGACATATTCACTAAAAGTCTGTCTCGACCATTGTTCTAGTTCTTCAGAGCCAAGCTTCACGTTGGACCAAACCCCACACTTTGCTTGAGGGGGATGATAGGAAATAATATATTTGATTATAGTTTACCTTATTTAGTTTCTACATAATTGATTCTGTCTTAAATAATTGATATATTTTTTCCTTAGGTATGGTTATGTACATTCTATATATGGTACGCTAGTTACTCTTTCAACATCAATAAAACTCATTTATTACAATCCTTACAAAGTGATAACAGAGTTTATGTTTATCTTCTTCTTTTTTATTTAGAAACAAAAAGAAAACATAAGAATAAAAAGTAAACATAAAAAAAATAAGTAAATCAATAGAGACAAAAAATCTTAGCAATTTTTTTTTTTATTTTTAATATTTAATTTTATTTTTTATTAACATTGAATAACGTTTTTTATAAAAAATTTAAAAATTTATCTAATTTCGTTCTTATACATTATTCTCACAGAATTTTAAAAGTTTTTGGAGAGATGGCAGCATCTTCATAATTTCAAGAAGATCCGATCCTGGCAATAACCATGCCAATCTGCCCAAGTTTTTTTTTTTTTTCAAGATTAATGTCCTAACTTGTATATCACATAAGAACTCTTTTGTGAAATATACATGTGATTCAGTAGGTACTCCATGATCAAAATGTCTAGCTTTATTGAAAAAAAAAATGTCCATTCCCAAAACGAGACAACACTAATTATAAGATAACCAGATGGTAATATGGCCTTCTTCTACCTGACAAACATAAATCTGACTAATGTTTCTTAGGTCTTCTACCTGACAAACATAAGCATCGAAAATGTTTTTTAAGGAGTAAACTTTACTTCAATTCAACTTATAAAATTCGTTTCTAGATAAGTTTATATCTATTTATACATTTTATTTTGATATTACTTTTAGTTAAGACTTTTAATCATGTTTCTCATATTTTTTTTATAGATATTTATATTTATGTAAACTCGTAAAAGTAGAATAAATTCAATAAAAAAGAATTATATCAATAATATTTTAATTTAAAAGTCTACAAAATTATAAAATTTATAAATATATTTTTTATAAAAATATTGTAAAATATAAATACTTAAATCAATTCCATTTTTTAACGTATTTTCAGACATACTGTTATAATTTTTTTTATTAAATATCGATTTCACATTGGATTCCAAATCTGAAAAGATAAAATAACCATAAATTTAACAGCAGAAAAGAAATTAAAGAGAAACTGTCCGTTTTATAAATTAAAAGTGAAACAGAAGATAAAAACAAAAGTAATCCGATTATAATTAAGAATGTTTTTGAGTCAAAGTTACTTTAAACATAACTAGAATTTAACTCAATGAAATACAGTATTTGTTTGAGTTTTGTGCATGAGAATGTGTTTTCATTTAGCAAACTTCAAACTGCATTTCATATATATATATATATATATATATATATATATATATATATATATGGCGACAACATTATTACAGAGAAAGTGAGAAGGACAGGAAGAGAAAAATTACAAGGGAAGTGATCTCATGCAACTGTAATCCCTTTAACCCAACAGGTAATGCCCTTGTTCCTATTATTTTCCCTTCCAATGATTCTCTTGAGTTCATCAGGTTGGCAAGGAATTGCAAGTGCTCCTACCTGAGAGAACCCAAACTCTTCTTCAGCTTGCTCTAACAACTTGACAAAGTCAGGGTGATCTAAATACCCCAATTCAATGAAGAATCTCTCAGGCTTCCACCCTTGAGTTGCAATCACCACAAAATGGCCATGCTTCACCCCTTTTGAACGTGAGAAAGAGGATTGTAGTTTCCTCATCACATGCACCAGTACTCCAACCCCTCCCATCCACAGTCCCCAAGAACAAGTTGTACATGTTTTACCCATGCCCAGAGAGGAACAAATAGTAATAACCAACCAGAACAAGTTTTTTTTGGAAGTTCTTACATGCAACGCAGGAATATATATAGTCGCATGTGTGGCCAAAAGATAAGTGTCAGGTGACAATGGAATTGGAGTTCATAATTGCATTGGGGTGGGGACAATGACATGTGAGCTTTCGTTGGAGGTTAATTAATGTCACTGCTCCCCTCATTTTGGATACCAAGTTAGCCCCATCCTTAGATGCATCTTCTTTCAACTCACTACACGCAAACAAGAAAATAAAACATACGCAAGGAACACTGGGCAAAAGGTACAATACTATTTCAACTTCCCTTCATTCAGTAAGGCTTTAGGGGGCCTCTCACTTCACACATGAAGGATCTTTAAAACTTTCAACACAAAAATTCATCCATTTCAGCTTTATATCTCTCACAAGAACCATTATCACTACAGAAATATTGTTCATAGATACTGCATATATTTGGACGCCACACGTAATCAAGGTTCAAAAATCACGTCAAAAACTTCGATTTTAAGTGGAAACAAGAGTATATATAGCTTTTCGTGGATACCGCCAATGGGATGAGTCAAAACAAACATCATAACGTATTTATTATAAAGAATTGATTTTGAATTTCAAAAGTAGTTCTAGATATCGTAGAACTCGTTGTTTTTAAGTACAACTACTACCATATGCAGGAAACTGCAACTTGAATGCCTGTGATTTATTCTCGTACGATAAAGAGTTGAAACTCAGCATTGACCAAGAACGTGAGCAAGCACATTTTCATTGCATGCTTAAATGAAGAGAGCAATTATTAATATGGGGGTAGAGAAAAACGTGTTTCTTGCCTTGCATTACTCTTTACTTTTATTCTTTACCTTGGACTAGAATGTCCTTGACTATAGGAAAGAGTAAGTAGAAAATTATCGCTACCTATAAGTTAATGTGTGTCTTATGGACACCATTTCATCTTTTTTACTCACATAACATATATATACTTTCTTTTGCATCGATGATATGAGATATCATCCTTTGCATATGGCAACACGCACATGTATCACAGGTATGTTCTACCTAGTTGCATATGGCTCTTTGGGTAAGCAGTCCAAGGAGAATTTCACAGTGTAGTAAATTCTTCGGAAAATTCATTGTTACAAACATATGCAGACAAACTAGTAGCATTTGGATTATATTACAAAGTAATCCTCTTTTTTATTTACCTGGCATAAAAGCTTTGAAGAATTAAATCAGCAGAAAAGAGAAAACTCTATTCAAATTATGTTGTGAATAGTGTTTGTTTCAATACATATACCACTGTATGATTCATCTCAAGCTGACTTTATCAACACACGAAAATCCAGATATCCATCATACCCTGAGCTTAGTTATAAAGAACATTTGGAAGCAGAATAAAGAATTCTTGGAAAATCTAATATTTAATCAGTTTGGATACAAAGTTAAAAGTATTTCTAAAGAAGTTCCAAAAAACACTTTTAACTTGCACCAAATCGTGTTTAGGAAAGGCCAGACATTGTTTATTTCCACAGAAAACTTCAACCCTTACTGTCCATTAAAAGAAGACCCATGAAGTCCTCCATCATCATCATCATCACGAGTAATGGGAAGTGTGCCTCCTGCTGCTTAACTACTAGAAATTCCTGTAATTGTGTTAAAAAAACTCTCTGATCAGAAACAGTTTCTAAAGTAATAGACACCAAAACAGGAATCCGATCTCTCTATCCAGAAAGATGGTATGCATTAAACTCAAAACCTAACTCCCGGAGTTAATTTTACCCCAAATTCAAGGAGACAAAACAGAGAGACAAGTAAAAATAACCTTTCATAAAAGAAGTGATGGAACGTGCGTGATAATTAATTTTGTTTCTTAACTAACACCTGCGTGATAGTAACCTTAACCTACCACCAATATCCCCCACCCGAACACAGAACAGGAAAAATAATAATTGCAAAGGAAGAGGTAACGAATTAAGTTATTTCAGAGTCCCGCATCGAGAAGGTGAGAGACGTGAAAATTGTATGGGTGTGTATAAATAGAAGTGGACAGGGCACGTGGCCAAACACGATCTCAGGTACATATGTGGCCGTACATAATGGGGGCAAAAGTATTTTGATGGTATGTGGTACAAGACGGTACGTACAGGTGCCCTAAGCTAAGCAGTGTAGCTTTATGGAAGAACCAAAATAATAATTAAGAAGATGGAACTCACCATTTTGAATGAGAATCAGTGGAATATGAGGTGAACAAGGTCGGCGCAGAGAAAGAAGAGCAGTAGCAGAAAGAGGAAAAAAATAGCAAATCGTAAGAGGAATAAGAAGAGAAGGAGTGTTATGATTATGGAAATAGGAGAGTCTGTCCAAACCACCAACATAGTTGCATATATTTGATTACAGATCATGCTATTGATTTTGTTGAATTCAATTGCAGAGTTGCAGGGATGTCAAACCTACTGTACTGGTGGTTGGAAGTTGGAGCAAACTCTGCAAGTTGAAGCAAATGAAAAAATTATCTTTTTTACTTTTATTTTTATCATTTATTGATTGTAAAGTAATTTTTGAAACAATGTTTAATATTATTTTCTAACTTCATAAATTTTTATACACTTTACAATTTTTTATAGTTTATTTTCTTAATACTTAAAATACTCCTACACTCCTAAAAATAGATTATAAAATAGTACATCTAGTATTAAAAAAATATTTATTAGATAAATATAGAAAAAGAAATTGAAGAATAAAATAATAATTGTAAATAGTGTAAGGAAAAAATTCTTCAAAAATAGTACTTTCCTATCTTGTATTTATATTACAGCCACATAAATGTTACATTTTTTATAGGTTTTTGCAAGATTATGGGAAAGGCCAGAGCTGTAATGGAATAGATTTCATTATTCAAAATTCAAAATACAAGCTCTATGTTTCATCAAGTAGTAGTCGTGAGCTTAGTTTAAATAGGAAGTTATATAATGAATTTGAATAAAAAAAATCATATTCTATCCTTTAGAATGATACTCCAGAAAGAAAAAGAAAAAAAAAAAAAACTTATATAAGTTAGTACCATTTTTGTTATCACTAAAGCCTGTTTGGGATCATAATGAGATTAGGTTAAAAAATATAAAGTGATTGAAATTTAAAAAATATGTTAGACAGATGGTGTTATATTGTGATCATTCACTTTAGTTATGATATATAATTTGCACTTTTTCTAATATAAGGATTGCTCGAGATATTTCATGATTGTTGGAATGGTGTTAGAAGGAAGAAAATATTTAATACTCACTTGAATAATATTAAAAAACTATTACACGTATGTTGAGACGCCAAGTTTTAAAAACCTCTTCGTTGAAATGTATTGTTGGAAGCTATAAAAAGCTAGTTTTTTTTTAATCTGTGGAATTGCTAATTAAAAGAAAACAAATAATATAAATGAATAATAACATTCTAAAAAATTATTTCTGATATAATATGATCCTTGTATCCATATATAATTCACAATATTCATCCACAGATGTTTAATTAGCACTATTCATTTCTATTTGAAATTTATTATCTAGTAATAGAATTTAAAAAAAAAAAAAATATATATATATATATATATAAACAAGTAAACCTCATACTTTACCTTTTGTTTTAAATAAGTGAAACCCAAGTTCTTTTAGAATTGTTTAATTAAATGACTCAAACTTCATCCACCTATTTTGTTTTACAAATTAAACTTAAATTTCTGATAATTGACTCGGTTGAACTGGTTAATTTCTACTTATAAACCACCTTAAACTTGACTTCAAATTTTATAGCTCATATGCTAATCCAAATTAGGATAAAATGCATTTTCGCCCTACAATATTTTAAAATTCAATTGTATTTAATACAACTTTTAGATTTAGTATTTATTAAACTTATTGTGATTTGAAATCTTCACTCAAAAACATAAAAACATGGATTTTTTTTTTGTTAAAAATATATAAACCTCATTGAAAA
This sequence comes from Vigna radiata var. radiata, assembly GCF_000741045.1. Lineage (NCBI taxonomy): Eukaryota > Viridiplantae > Streptophyta > Magnoliopsida > Fabales > Fabaceae > Vigna > Vigna radiata. The sequence continues at coordinate 4,985,527 of NC_028353.1, forward strand.
CTTATAGACATGGATTTAGCTTAACACATTATGTGTGGTTGCTTCCTTGAATATTGACCAAAAAGTAAAATAAGGGAGTTTATTTATGTATTTTATAAAAAAATTATTTCAACTCTATAAACTTTTATATTTTTTATTATACAATCTCAAATGTAAATTTTGTATTTTGAAATATATAAATTCAAATATATTTATTTTATATGTTAAAATATATAATTTTGTATGGTAAAAATTATAATTCAAAATAATATAAAAATTGTATTATAAATTATACAATTCAAAATATAATATATTTCAGATTATGGAATTGAATTTATATACAATTTAAAATACATTAAATTATATATCCAAAACCCACAAATTTATTGGGATACAAGCTGAAATTATAGAAGTAGGGAAAGAAATGAGCTGAAAATAAAGAATATCACCATCTCCCAACTTGCATTGGGCTTTCAACTGTATCATATCTTATTCGCCACTATTGTCAAGGTGCAAATAGTCAACAAAACCAATTTTGAAGCCTGCAGGTTCAAACTCCAACACTGCGCCACGTGTCGATGACTTGGAATGGACCCACCAAATCCAAATCTCGTCCCATGATGACCAGGCTTAACTCAAATTAAGATAAATAATTAAATAATAAATTAACTAAAAACTTCAGCTTCATCCAGAACATTCCAAACCCTTTTAAAATCATAGGAATGACACACATGATCCATGATGTATATGTCTGTGTTAACATTTGAAATTATTAAAATGATCATAACCGACGTAGTCCTTGCTGTCACAATCAAGACTGAGTCATAAATGGGACCTCACTCGTGACTCACCTTCCTCTTCATTCTCATTTCACCAAAACGTTGTTGCCAAAATCCCCTTTCACAGTCGTAAACTAGTTTGTCCTCAAAACCGGACACGTTGTACAAGTCCACGTGTCACCTTTTCAGGAACAACTTGCCTCCTATTCTGTACAATGAATGTCTATGATGTGTCTTCATCACCTAATCCACCATCCTTTCTTTTTTTAAATGTTTCGAGTTCAGATCAATGAAACAAATAGTGAGCCATTTCACCTAAAAATTCAGAAAAAATAAAAATAAAAAATCATGAAGTGTATAAGAAATTTGCATGTACAAAATATTTTATACTTTAAACATGTTAACCACTGTAATGTTATTAGAATTTCTCATACATTATTATATAAAACGGCAAAGGAAAGGTTGTTATTATTCTTTTGGATGGATAAGTTAAAATATTAACAAGAACACACGACAAGGCATTAAAATATAATATCGTTGAAAGGAATATGCTTAATATTCGTGTCTTCGTACGTCTGCACAACATAAGAAAAGTACTTTACTACGTTTTATTTTCTTTTTCCTAAAAGAAACTGATCATAATTACATTATCTTTGAAATTTAATTTCCTATAGTGTGTTTGGAAACATATCTAGGACCGACAAAGCTGATTACAAAAGATTTAAAAACGTTCATTTATTTTTCTGTGATTTTAAAAATATAACTTGCTTTTAGGAAACACGCAGTCAATTTACACTTTTTACTCCAAAAATTCTCCTAATAAAGTGAAAAATAAATAAATACAAAGATACATAATATAACGTGAAAATCTAAAATATTAGAGAAAAATCATGATTGTTGTATGGTAATGAAAATTTATACAAATATAATCACTCTCTCATGTTTTTTTACTTTAAACAAATTTTTACTTTTTAAAACATGAATTTAATTCAAAATTCACAACACTACTCTACTATAAGAATATAACAAAAATCATATACAATTTTAAAGTGTCTTTTGATTGAAGGAAGAAATATCATAGGAAGCTATAAAATTGATCTGATGGTAAAAGTTGAAATGGACGATGAGAATGATTGTGGTTCAACTCTTTCCACTAACCTTTGATAGATATAAGATTGATTTGAAGTATTTGAAAGAGGTAAGAAGTTGTGATTTCAACTTTCCATTAGCAAAACTAAACTAACATTTGTGGATGAAAAAAAAAACATGGACTTTAGAATCCTTTATAGCTTGTGTTTTTATATATATTATTAGAGATATTAAATAATATTGTTTAAGTCACCTATTTTCTACGAAAAGATATTATTAGAAATAATTAAGAGGAAAATAGATTTAAAACTATAAATAAATATCCATGCTTAATAACTGAAATCTATATAAATTAATTGAAATAAGGTGGATGAGAGATTTGATACCTGAAATGGCAATTGCACATGAGGTCTTTTCTTCAGCATATATAAATGTTTTATGTGCAATTATATTGAACTAATGGATTAGGTGATGTCGAACAGTATCCAGCAGAGACTCCTATGTGGCTTAATTACGATCACAAACATAATTAATCAACTGCTATAGTCTTAATCTCTTAGATCATTTTGCCACCCAACTGATTCACTGGTTCTTCGTTGGCATGAGTCACCGTCGGTGGAATTGGACGTTGTGAATTGTAGTTTAATTTATTTTAATTTGAAAACTTGAAAGGTGAAGTGAGAGATGAAAGCTTACGTGTTGTACTGTTGGGGAGAAACGCCATGGTGGCACGGTGGTACGGTGGTGGTGACAAGATGCAACTTCGTGGAACCTTCACACTAACCACCACTTTTTCCAAAGAGAATATGTTTACGCTGTGATAAGAGAAATGGACAAAAACCTAATCTTGGCACTCAAATATATCCAGGTTTGAAATAATGGTTGATACAGTCACTGTGATTCTTTCTAACGTAGTACGTCGATGGTTGGTGGTGGTGACTGCTTTACAAGGTTAAAGTAACATAATGTCAAAGTGCGTGTTTTGGGTGGTTAATAGATCATGAAAAAATTGAAAGGAATTATTATTTTGAAAAATGTAATACTAAGTTATAATGAGTTAGATAGATGCACAGAAAAGGAATTTGCTTGGTGGACTTTGTTTTCACATAAATCACAAATCAATTGTTAATCTTACTCAACAACAATGTAATATTTTTCGTGCAAGAAACTTTTCATATATCCGAGAGTTATCAATAATAATATGATAGAACAATGAGATGAGTCATAAATACAGAATAGAAATATATATAAAATATTCCAGAAATTTAAACTGTACAAGAAAGGAGTGTCTGATACAGTTTTACGAATTTAAATTGAATGGTTATAGGTGCTAACTTATACCGAACAGTTATACAAAACACAAATTAGACCGAATGATCTTCTCAACAGAACATGAAAACCTAGCTTATGGACCGGACGGTCCTAAACTATCTTCAGGTTGCTTGGTCTGCAGGGCTTCCTCCAATGAATCTTCTCACATTCATAGAATGATCATTGCAGTGAAGAGAACGACCGAAAGGACAATGAAAGACAAGACGGGAAATAAGTGTAGGCTTATGTAATTTAATTAATTCAGTCAAACATATCACTTAACAGAAAAGTTAATGAGTAAAACAAACATATTCATTCACACAATTGTAATACAAGTATTCTAGGAAATGACCGAACGTACAAACTTATAATAATATAGTTCCCAATCATTCCACACTGACTGTCCGGACTGTATGAATCATGTAGCTACGGTCGTTCTTGCACCCGTGGAAAGGTAAACTGGAACATCACGTGAATACCAACCGCTGGAACACTGCAAGCCGTCACACGGGGTTAGCCCTTCATCCCTCATCGTAGTTGGAAAAACGCAAACTACACATGAGTTTAGTCCGTTAGCTGGAACACCACAAGCTAACGCGACTAGGCCTCCTACTATTCCCACTACATGCGCCACCATTCTCTACTTGAGACTCGGTGACCATTGGAATATCAGGATGAACGTCCACTACAAAGCTGACCATATTCATACTATTACCACATCACCACCAACCATTCACTGAGACATTCCTCCTTGGAATTCTCTTCCATACCAACTTGAAATATACGATCAACATACTTCCTCATCCAAAATACATTTCAGTAAAGTTAACCAATATCATAAAACAATCATCATATTCAAAAGCACCGAATGGAAAGAATTATCATTTTCCAGGATGAAGTTCTCTTCAAAAGACCGAGCGTTAGCACAGACTGAACGCTCTTCAAGAGATCGAGTGTCAATACAAGACCGAACACTCATTTAAAGAAGTATTATTAATAATATGCCTACCACTCTTTTCATACATGATAAAATCGACAGTGAAACTAACTTAACTTATTTTGAATATCTTGACTAACTAACTCGTAAGAAAATCAATATAACCTTACTGAATCAAACGCTCAACATTAACTAATAGAAGATCGATCGGTCATCAACTGAAATCTCCAATGAAAGAGAATTCAGTTAAGACCGTACGTACTAAAGGAAAACCGAACGGTCCTAAATGACTATCGGTCACAATTTACAGACTTCTGCAGAATTTAGCAGAGTTAAGAATGACCCTATTTCTACCCAGTTCTTGACAACTTACCAAACATTAATTCATTTAAACAAACATGCAATATCATCAGATCAACCAATTCATCAAACACCATCATTCAAACATGCAACATCACAATATCAACCAATTCATCAACCTAATATCACTCAAGCATCCACCGATTCAAAATAGATAAACATAACTAAATTATTTCCCTTACCTCTAAATCCAGAAACACGAAGCTCTCACAGTGGTACAGAGATGGAAACCAAATTCTAAGAGTCCTACACGTTTAGATTGGTGAAGCAAGATCCACCCTATCGTTAGGAAACGAAAACAAAATCAAGCAAAGACTTGGGTAACCACATGCAAGCCGAAACAATGTTGCATGTATCGAAACCTTAAGGATGACAAAGAGATTTAACTCACCAGACTTAGAACAACAACTTGTCCGGTGCAAACTAAAGCTCTCGATGCCAAAAATGCCTAATTAGAGGCTGATTGGTGATCAGAGGAAAGAAAGGGTAAGAATTTGTAGAGAGAAGATAGAAAAGTTTAGAGATAAGGAGGAGAAAATGAGTTTAAGGAATTAGAAGAAAAAGAGTGCATGCAGAAAAAATTGCCACCGGATCTCACTTTAAATACCACCTCCAAAAACCATCGGTCCATTCAGCTGCTGTCACCTACTCTTTACTTTCTGAAATTAAGACACATTACAGTGCCACCTATATCCCACTAACTGCTGAATTTATGGATTCTGACAAACTCCTTCATTTATGTGACAAAAAATGAAAAACTAATGTAATGTTGATGTTGTGTCGTAATTCACCTATTTGAATAAAATGTATAAATTATTCAACCCTATTAAAATCTTAAAAAATCATTTAAAAGAGATTTTTCAACTCTGGGGAGAGTGAAGCGGAAAATAATTAATACTATGTATGTCTACAGAAAAAATAAAATGAAATGACAGATTATCTTTCTATCTATTTTTATTTATATATATGTCTCTAAGGGTGTGTTCACTTGGGGTGATTAGGTGAGAATGATTGAGTGGATTTGAAGAGATTTAAGAATAATTTTTTTTTTGTTTATTTGAGTGAATTTGGTGGTGGAATTTTTAAAAGTAAATTTTTTTAATCTGTCATATAAACTAAATCTTACACAAATTCTCACACACTTTACTCCAAAATCCACTCTCGTTTACCTCCAAATTCAGTCAAAATAAACAATAACAAAAAATTACCTTCAAATCTACTGAATCACTTTCCCCCATCATCCCAAGTGAACACACCATAAATAATTTCTATTAAATTGATTTAATTACATGATTTAAAGAATATTTTATTTCTATCTTATCTAACAACTAAATATTCCGTTTCATATCTTATACGTTTTTCTTAAATTAGTTATATTTTAATACATTTATTTCTCTTCGTAACGGAAAAAGGGGGTAGTGCAGGCAAATTGTGATCTTAGTCTTACCATTTTTGTAATTTTCATCTTTCAACATTTAATAATTTTAGAAACATATTGCACGATATCTATGTACATTATCTCAAATAAATTTTGTTCACAGTAATATTTTTACATTTAAAATATTGTATAAATCAAAATAAGAAATGAAATTTCTAAATAAAACATATGTATCTCTTTCAAATGCCTATGAAATTATGGTGGTCGAAATTATCCATTTAGAACGTGACATCACCATTAGTTGCGAATGGGGATGAAATGAACGTAAAACACGGATAGTCGACTCACAACGTTGTTAACCGAGTTAATGAAAAAGTAGTGACATAAAGGCATTAATTGACGAAAGGATAGAAATGTAGTAGAAGAACGAGACACACGATTAAGATTCCATCTTAGACTTCGTTATCATAATTTGACAAAATTAAGAACTAACCGCAAAATTAGGTAACAATCCAACAAATAAAGATTCCCTCCAACACATATACAATGACGTATTTCCACCTAGACACAAACATAAGGAGCCAAACCATACACTCATCAAAACTACCAGAAATACCAGCTTTGACAAAATCTAAAATGTATCATCGATATCTTCAAAAGTTGCTGGAATTGATTTGTACATTAGTTCGCATAATAAAATTTTAAAAAAGCAGAACAAACAAGAACTACTCAGCTTATCTAGAACTCAAACTTTTAAACAATTATCTGACCGGATTCTCCAGTCAGCCGGCCGTACCAAATCACTACATCAGACTATTCATCATGATGATGTAATCTTATACAAAAGATAGCATAAACCTCATTTTGAATTTGTATATAAAATTGTATTATTTACAGCCTGCACGTAGTTTTATAGTATATACATCATAAAATACTGAGAAACAACGGCTCACATCACGAAACAAGCATTGGGGTTCTCATCACTGAACATCTGCGGTGGAGGATGATAAGGGTTCAAGTAGAACGGGGGTGGGGGTGGTTGCTGTACCATGTACCCTTGGTTCCCATACCCATTATGGTATTGGTCATGGTAATTCCCGTAATTACCATCATACCCTGAATGAACCCCCACCGTGTAACCACCACCACCACCACCACTAGTACTACTTTGACCCGGTGCATATCCGTCGTACCAGTACATAGGAGGAGGTGGGTAAACGTACCCGTAGTGCTCCATTTTGTTTACCTCAACCTTCGGTACACCCTCTTCTTTTTCTCCACCATCTTTCTTACCACCACCGCCACCTTCTTTCTTCTCCTTCCCCTTCTCTTCCTTCTTATTCTCTTCCTTCTTATTCTGTTTGTTTTCACCCTCTTTCTTCAGCGGGACCACCTCAACGTTCCGCTTCAGCTTCTCGTTCAGATACGCTACCAATTCCTTCACCTCCACTGTGCCATTTACCGTCACCAAGTCTTTCCCTCCCTCTATTTTAACCGATTCAACCCCTGCACGAAACAAATCACCTTATTTATTAACTGTTCATAATGTCGGGTATTAAAAAATAAACACACCACGTACGTTATAATTTTATATTGTGGGATCCGGTTTCATCATCCTAATATACAATACCTAATATAATTCAAAATAATTTCGTTAAGAATTATAAATGTCGGTCAAAATATTCGCACGCCTAACCTTTGATCCTGAGAATAATCTTTCGAATTTTCTGAATGCAACCGTCACAGTGCAATCGGATCTTCAACACCACCGTGCTCTGGACAAATAGCAAAACAATGAATATTACAACTGAACAACTCACGCTAATTAATGAAATAATCTCAAAACCAAACGGTAGAATAGTAAAATGATGATTCAATTGCAAAGAAATTAACTTTCGTTTTCGTCAACGCTTCGCTAACCGTGTTGCTGACGGCCAGTAAAAAAAAATTGAAACAACGCACCTGTTTCGGAGTTTTTTCTTCGGTTTTCTTATCTGCCGGTTTCTTCTCTTCTGTTTTTTTCTCTTCCACCTTTTTCTCCGGTGGTTTACTGGCGGCGCCGGAATCTTTCTTCGGTTGAGGAGAAATAATTTCTACCTTCTTCCTAGTCTTGTCCGCTAGTTTATCTCGCACTACGGCAGAGTCGACCTTCCCAATAACCGTTAACTTGTTACCTAATAGATCGGCCTTAACGTCTTCCACACCTGCATCCGCAACAGACTGTGAATGTTAGTGTTTTAATCTCATTATCAGTTAATTCAATGGATAAACGGAAAAGGGAAAACGCTCGATCAAGATCTGAATAATGGGGGTAATACCGTCGAAATTGCGAACGACGCGTTTGATCTTTTTGACGCATCCCTCGCAATGCATTTCGAGTCTCAAAACGACAGGGGCGAGTACGTCGTTCTGCTTTCCTCCCGAGTCAGGCGTCTTACCGGCCTCATTCTTCGCCTTCTCTTTTTTCTGCCACGCACCAAAAAAAAATACAATCAGCGACAACTGAAGCAGTGAACGAGATTCGAGAAATTAGGAGGAAGAAAATAGAACCTACCTCTCCCATGTTTGTGTTTTACGGAACAGAGTTATGTTGTCGAGTGGAATGTGCCTTTGAGGAAAAAATATAGAAGGAATGCTCTTGTGCTTATAAAGAGAAAAGAAGAGTCAAGAGAGTGAGAATGAGTCACACTTATGTATGGGGTTGCATGATGTCGTATGTATGTATGTATGCGAACCATGATATTAACATGACAATGGAATGATATATCCATTTCTCGTTTTTATGTGTATTTATTTATAATTTATTATTTATTATTTGTTGGTGTTTTGAAGGATATGAAAATGTGCCACGTGGAGAGAAAACCTTATTTAAATTCCGGTGTTGGCGCGTGCAGTTTTGGAGAAAATTGAAAATTTGACCGGACGCTGACTTGATGGGAAAGTGACTGATTTACCCTGGCAAGAAAAAGCGTGTAAGCTTTGAGAAGCCAAGCCGTAGAAAGAAACCAATGAATATGAAAAATAACCGTTGGGTTTGACACAGAACACAGATTTTGAAAACAGAGAGGTACACGGTGATGTGTGTGGAACAGAGCACCCAATTAATAAAGGTCAGGCCCGTGGGCTTTTCCCCCAAGAAAGGACCACACTTTTCCCAGTTCCGTCTCTTTCCACATTACCCAAACTATGCTTCATTTTTATGTACATGGTGAAAAAGGAAATATATTAATTAATAAATGTAAAAAGTATGATAAATCTGTTATTTTTCCCACGTCTTTCTCTTCTCCACCTTAATTTATTCCGGGTTTGCAGTCTTGTATTGTGTAAATATCATTGTTCTGAGAATATTCAGGCACACATGGCCTCTAATTCTCGAAATACCTTCATAATATTTTGAACGTATTAATATTTTTCAAAATATGAAACACGACAAATTTTTTCATACGAATAAGACCATTATAGGAAGATATAGTCAAATTCCTTATTTATTACACTAAAGGAAAGAAATTTAAATATTTTTTATGCTTTTTGATATATTGAATTATTGCTCTGAACAGGATATATTGAACAATATTTCTTTGATATTATTTTTTATAAAATAGTAACGGAGTTCAATCCCTTGAAGAAAAGGTAAATGAGTTTAATGGTTATCCACTCTTGCTGGAAAAATTGATTTACAGTAGATTTGCCGGATATGCAAAATTTCAATCTTTCATTCTCACCGCAGATTTACGAGGAATTGTTTATAGTTTCAATGTTATCCTTAATATAATATATTTGATTTAAATGGATTCTTATATATTTGATTTAAGTGAATTCTTAGTATGAATATTGATAATAATAAATAATAACAACAATAATTATATAATATATTATTATTATTAACGTTAATTTTTTATTTTTTATAAATATTTTTATAAATTAAATATAATATTAATATTTATCATTTTATATTACTTTCATAAACAGTGACATTGGTAATCTTTAATTTTTATCAATTAAATAACTTTTTTATCTGTCATATAAATCAAATTCTATATTAATTTTTACAAATTTTAGTTCTAAATTCATTATGTACAAATCTACTAAAAAAATTCTCTATATCTACTCAAATTTATTCAAATTATCTCCCTCAAATCAATACAAAAGACGTCTAGCATTAAGAAATCATCTTTTGTATAATATTTTAGTTTAATAATTATGGTAAAACTAACATACTGGTTTCGCATAATAGTTTCTGACTAAATTACTATATATATTTTAATAAAAGAAATAACCACGTTAGGTGTAAAATATGTTAGGTTAATATTTTCTTCAGAATAATTCCTTAAACAGAATTAATTTCACGCTACTAAATTAATATAATTTTTTTTATTAATTCCAATTCAAACATACTACCTCGTCTCTGATTATAAGTCATATTTCATAACAAAATATATGTTGTTTTCATGAGACTTTTTTACATGATTGGCAAGTGCATAAAGTTTCTTTTTCAGAATATCATTAATTATTTACTGACAAAATAATAAAGTGTTAACATTTTTAAAGTCTTTCTCATTCTTATCAGCCGAAAAAAGATAAGGTCAAACGCAAGTCCATATTCATATATATAATATAAGTTAGATATTTTATATTTAAGTCCATTGTTTCTGGCACTGATTTCTTAATTTGAAATATTATTGCTATATTTTCTTAAAAAATGTACTTTTTTGGCTTTAAAAGAAATAAATATTTATTAGATATGTGCACACATTTTTGCCAGCACTGAGCCTAATAAGCAACAACCCATCTTAAAGTGTCTGCGAATATGGTAAATGAATATGACATTTGGATAACAGGTGAAAAATGATTCCATGGAGAGAATATATGGAAGAGATGATTTGTCGTTATCATTTCATATACAAATCTTTCGACTATTATATTTCTTTTTCGAACGAGTACTATCGATATTTAATTCAGCCTATTTTTAAAAATAAAACTTTTGAAAATAACTATTTTCAAATTAATTTATTGCCAGAATCTTCATTCATGTTGATAAATTTAACAGTAGGAGTGAGAATGACAGAAACACATGGCCTTGTATGAGCTTGTTAGCATTTCGTTATCATTAATGTCGTATATAATTATTCATACAAGATATTGTATGTCGTGTACAACTCACAAATACATGATTATTCGAATTTAAAAATTGAAACGAAATACTCATTACTATTTTTCTAATGATTTTTTACTTCTTTTTCATTTTTTCAAGGGTCAAAAATCTATTTTAAATTTTCCTACCTCTTTTTCCCTTGTGCCCGATGGGTGGGTTGAAGAAGAATGGAAAATGATCCATCAAATACTAAGAAGTTTCATTCCAAACACAAAACGCGGAGTGTCAACTTCTCAGATTATCATCGCAAAAGCCTCAATTATATACATTTGTGATGGACATGAAAATAAAGTATGTGCTTGTTTTTCAAATGAATCTTCCACTCATTAGCCTCGTAGAGGTAATGTTCACATGCAAGAACGATAATTTGAACATTACAAATTCACACTATTACACTGACTACTTTCTTCTCAGAAAATCTTTTAAATTCACTAGAAAAAAAAAAAAAAGCTTCTTCTTCCTCTCTAAGAAGAATATAAATACAGTCACTCGAGTTCTTTTAAAATAAACTACACAATTAATTAATTATGCAAAAATGTTTATTTGTTATCATATGGCCTAAAATGAATTATATTTTTTTAATTGATAAGAGTTTATCTTTTTATACCGTTAGATGTGATGTGACAGTTGAAGAGATCATTTATTTCATGAATTTAACTTTTGTTTTCTTAGGAAAGTTAGTTGTTTAAATAATGTAATTAAAAGAAAATTAAAGTTATAAAATTTCATTAAAGTAATTGAATTATTTAAAATTAAATTTTTTAAAATCATACTTTAAAAAAAGTGAAATTTTTCATATTTTTAAATTTATTTTGTGATTTTCTTAATTTGAATTTATTCGGATTGAGATTGACTTAGTTTGATTTGAGTCCTAATATCCAATTTTATGTGAAATAAATTTAACTTAGTTTGACAGTTATTTTTTTATGTTTTGATTTAATTAGACTTGGTCAAATATAATCTTTTGTCTGTTATCTAGACTAACTCAACTAAGAATTGGGTCAAGTTTGATTGAACCAAACATGACTCAACATGATTCTTGTCCAATTCAACTAAACATGTCATACCCTACTTGGACTTACTAAGACCCAAATTGTTTCGGGTCAAGCTCAATTTGACATGATATTGATCAGGGCTATGTTGGGCGTTGATCCCTGTACCTCTACATTTTGGGCCTCCACCTCCTCATTCCACTTTTATCCCTTCTTTTATTATTTATATTTTTATTTTTTATCTATATTCCTATTATATCCTTAAGTAAAATTTATTTTAGGTTAAATATATCTTTTGGTCCTCATATTTGTTCATGAATCTCAACTCAGTCCTCGTTTTTTTTTTTCGGTCTCAATTGAGTCCATAAACTTGTAAAATTGAGTCAATTAGGCCCTTTCCGTTAAGTTCTCATTGACGCTGTTTATTGTTGTTGATGTAATGATACTGATATGTGTGATATTATTATGTGGAAGTAAAATTTTTTACGTAGAAATAAATTTATTACGTGGAAATAAATTTTAATTGATGACATGAAATTAGATAAAATAAAAGAAAAGAAAAATAAAAACCATTCACATTCAAATTAGGGATTGGAGAGCAGATTCATGCCCTATTCACCATTGCCCTTTTTTCATCTTTTTCCACTGCTCACCTCCCACCTCCTTCTCAAGCGCAGCAAGTCCACCGCCACATCCCGAACAAACCACTCCTTCCTCGACGCTGACCACAACCAAGATTTCAGTCCCAGGAAGAGACACGGCTTCTGGTCCTTTCTTTACCTCTCTTCCAAATCATCCAAGAAACTCAACTCCAAGAGCTTCAGGGGCACCAACACCAACATCAACGTCAACCACCCGCCCAGGATCTCTAGCATTAACTCCGCCCAGGATCTCTACCATTAATTCCGCACCAGGATCTACTTCTGTCAAGCCCAAGGAAAACACTTTCTCTCCTTCTTCTCTCAGGACTGACATTGTTGTTCAACAGGACACCAATAACAGCAGTAACAGTCCCACTGCTCATGCCACTTCTTCTATGGAGCGTAAGGTATCGAGATCCAGATCTGTTGGCTGTGGCAACAGAAGCTTCTTTGGGAACTTCTTCGAGAGGATTTAAAAATGAAAACTTTAAATCTGTAGGATACATATCTCGAGGGTGATTTGGTACACAATAAGAATAAGAATGATGGTCAGTATGCATTTTCTGGAACCGAGACTTCTTGGCTTGAGAATTTAGGACAGAATGCCATGGTCATGATTGAGAATGTTTGCTTCTCATTTTTTTTATTGAGATTTTGGTTTCCACTATTATGACTACTACTTATGAACCATCATCTGTTTCACCTTTCAACCAAGATCATCCCATTTCTCACTTCCAAATCCAGTAATAGAGATGAAGAACACAGACATTGTCATGTCATAATCCTTTAATTTAAATAAAATTTTTACATAATCAAACAATGCACATCAGCATCACCACGTCATCGTAGTTAGATGGCTTTAGTAAGAACTTAACGGAAAGGGCCTAATTGACTCAATTTTACAAATTTATGGACTTAATTGAGACCGAAAAAAAAAAACGAGGACTGAGTTGAGATTCACGAACAAATATGAGGACCAAAAGATATATTTAACCTTTATTTTATAGGTTAATTTTAATTCCACTTAAAAAACCTAATTTTTATTTTCTCACCTTCTACTCTCTCGTTTGGTTTCATCGTTGTTTCTTCCAATTCTTCTGTGCTCTCTTTTCTTTTACTGTGAGTATCGTTGGCCTGAACGGATGTTGATATCCGTCGAGGGATATCCACATTCGTTTCAGATGCCCGGCGTCTTCTTCCTCCTACCACTGAAACACAGAGATAAACAGAACATGCACACATAGAAAAACAGAACACGCAACACTGAAACGTTGTATTACATATATTAAAAAAAACAAACAGAAATGACAACACTCAAGAAACGAAACGAAAAAATAAGCTCTGGCAGACACAACAACATATATGCGCCAAGAAGAAACCGAAACGAACAAAACTTCTCTATCAATCGGAAGAAGAGACGAAAAACTAATCTCTCGAAGACCAACCGGCAGAAACGAAGCACCGCCGCCGCCGCACACCCAGGCCGCACCACCACGAAATGCACAGATGAACAGAGGACTGGAGTTGGGAGTCAGAGTTTAAAAAAAATGAAAACGAGTAAAGGGAAACGGGTGGGGGTGTTGTGTTAGCCTCAGTGAAATTGAAAATGGGAGTGGGAGTTCTGTGTTACGTGAGGAAGGGAGTCAAATGGGAAAGTAAATCTAGGGTTAGGTAAATAAGAGAGGGTTAAAAAAGTAAATTAGAGAGTACAAAAAATGTTATATTTGTAATATAACAAAAATTAAAAAAAATGGGGAGGTAGAAAGCCAAAAATGTGGAGGTACAGGGATCAACCCCTAGCTATGTTTAGCCAAATCTTGATTGAACTACAATGGGTGTTGTTTCCTCCACCTCTCCAATTTGGTGCTGCACCTCCCCAAATTTTATTAAAAAAATTTTAATTACAAAAGTATCCTTTTTAATTTTATATTTATTTACTTATACCTCATTTTTACTCTCTCTTCCGGCTCCTCTCACCCCTACTCTCCCAATTCTAATATTTCCAAATCCGTTTTTTCCACTCCGAATTTTCACTTCTCGTTTATTTCCATCCCTTAACTCTCGTTTTCTCTCATTCTCCATGTTCATGATAATATGAAATTAGAATTGCAGTTGATGTTTTTAAGGTTAGTTGAGATTAGGTATTTGTATGAAGAAGAAGTAACATGACACTGCATTTATTAAAAGAAAAAATAGAACTGTGAATTTTGTTCATGAAAATAACATTACAGTGTCCTTTAATTCAACTTTTTGATATGTGAAAAATAAAAAAGAAAGATGGGTGGATCTTTGGATTTCCCATGCACATGTCTGCAGCTTTCCTGTTGTTGGAAAAAGCAAAAGAAAGAAAGCATCTAATTCTTTTAAACAAAGAATTTTCTGAAACGTATATCAATATCCGCGAACGGATTCCCACATCTGTTTGGTCTGACTTTCGTTTAAAAGTTTAACATATATTGACATTTATTTACATATTATAAAAGGATAAAAAAGAGATGGGGAGGTGGGGGACGAACTCTGTATAGGTGCAGGGAGTAACTCCCAACTACAATCCACCTTAATCGTCTAATTCAACTGAACGTAGATCCACCCACATCGATTTGATTAGGCCTATACCAACTTTGCTTGACATAGACCCCATTGAATTGTCGTAACTCAACTATCTCAAGGGATCCAAATCAATTGGGACTTGGACAAACTCAACTCAACCCAACTTGATTTTGTATTAATTGGGTTGGGTCAAACATGATCTTAATCGGACTAGGATTGACCTTGGCCTGACCAAATTTGGTTGAACATAAATTGGCTCCAACTTAGATTAATGTAAACTTGCCTTAACTAGTTTGAATGTGGGATTCACCAATTCATCTCAACTTGGGTTAGACCAACATGAATATGATATGATCCGGTTTGAGTTGACTTCGAGCTAACCTAACTCAATTAAAGCATCTATTAACCTGATTCAATTTAAGCCCATGCCAACTCATTTCAACTTTGGCTCAAGTTAACTTATTTCACCTCAAATCAACCTAACTTAATTCTAGTATGGTTTGACTTAACTCGACCTTACATGAATCCAACCTGATGCTATCTTATTCTGGCTCAACCCATTATAACATTTCACATGTTAAAAACAAAAGTGTTACACATTTAAATTCAATGTATTTGAATATTATAGAAATTGTAAAATCCTTTTCCAAAAGTTAAATTTATCAAAAACTTTTTTATTTTATCTAGTAAAACGTTTGAAAGTCAGGTCTACACATAAAAAAGATACATTTGTATACTGCAAAAAAAATATTGATTAAAAAGATCAAATATATAATTAATTACTATAAGATGAAATTTAAGGATGTTATTTTATATTATATATAAATATATAAAGACAGTAAACATAAAAGAGTAAAAAAATATAAATTCGATAGAAATCTTTAACTAAAAGTTACATAGACAGTTATTTTATTTTTTGGCCTTTATTGTCCGTAGATAGTTTGAAACTTGGGCCAACAGTTTGAGGCCTAACATGAAGGGCACAATAATATTTCATCCGACCCGTTTCTGTCCATCTATCTTGCATTCAAGCTATCTCCACACAGTACAACCGTGAGGAACACCTGACACAAAAAACAAAAAAGAAAAAGAAAAGCTAAGCTAAGCTTCACTGCCATGCCTCCAACGTCATTCTCGTGTTCGTTCCTCACCCTGCAACCACGCTTCAATTCCTACGTTAACCCTATTTTCCGTTCACTCAGCTTCCAACTCTCTTCTTCACCTCTCCCGTTCAATGCGCACTTCTCCAGCATTAGACTCCGCTCTTCGCTTTCTAGACCGGCGGAAACTGATTCTCCGACCGGCGGCAGGTCTGGAGCGTTAACTCCCGGCCCCTCCGTCGGGGCCGATGTTCAGAAAATCGACGTGAATCCTCCCAAGGGGACGCGCGACTTCCCGCCCGAAGACATGCGCTTGCGGAACTGGCTCTTCAACCATTTCAAAGAGGTGTCCGTGGTTTTGGATTCGAATTACTAATTTCCGTTTCGTGCATATGACTGCTTCCCCTCGATTATTATTTTTTTTTACAATTTTGTCTTTCACTGCGAGGATCAGGTTTCGCGATTGTATGGATTCGAAGAGGTTGATTATCCGGTGCTTGAGTCGGAGGCATTGTTCACTAGGAAAGCAGGAGAAGAGATTAAGGACCAGGTATCTCTTCCGCATTATCAATGACATGTTGAGTGTGTATCAATGGCGCTTGAATAACTAGTCCAACAACAAGACATGGATATTGGTACTAGACAGTTTTTTCTGGAAATTTAAGGTTCCAACTGTAGCAAAATATATATAATATTTATGTAGATGCAAAATATTGATAAAGGAAGAGAAATTGATTCGTTCTTATTAACTCACAACTGCAATTATCACAATTTACAAGAAGACATTTGTGATCATAACAAAAAAAATAAAAATAGTTTCTGTATATATTATAACCAGTCCCGAGTAACTATCAACAAAAACAACTTTGGTATAACTCAAAACAAGTTTTGCTTTTCCATACAATAACAGACAATTTACAAGCATCATTGTTAAATTCCTGTCTAATGCTAATTATCATTTTCCCATCCTCCGTTACCATCATATAGCTTTTAAGTATGGAACATCGGGAGAGAACTCTGCCAATTCGAGAAGCTTAACACCATTAAGAGAGACGTCTAGTGTAATATATCTCCACCCATGATGTCCCACTACCCTGTCCCTCCTTTTTATTCAGTAATATCTTTAATCCTTTGCAGGCATTAAATTGACGGTAATGCTCATAAACCAAATGTTCTGTCCATTTTGGATCCGTTTTTGTTTCTCTCGAAAGAATGAATGGATATGTACTTCAATTCCTCTCATATCATGAGGAAGAATATAGCTGTTCAAGAATCTTTAGGTCAATCCTTTTAGATATTATTTGAACATATCTGATTTATGTCCTAGAAAAAAAGGTTAAAAAATCAAATGAAAAAAAATTGGAAAATTATAGCTGCTCAACTCAAGAATCTTTAAGTCATGCTTTTTGGATACTTTTCAAATACGGAAACCTAAGGATTTCAAATTTATGCTAGAAGTATCTCAAAAAAAGAATTCAAATAAAAAATTCTCTTCCAATATGTATTTCGAAATATTGGGAGTGTATCAATATCTGACTTGAGTAAGACATTCTCTGATGATGTAATCTGTGCCTTGTAACTGGTGTGAATTACTTTATCTGAAAGTTTTCTGCTCTTCATAGTTGCATTATACTTGGGACAATGATCAACTCCGTGTTTCTCTGTTTAGCTCTGATGAGTTACTTGGTTTTGTATTTTCTACGGTGATAATGCCTAAGGTGGTAATATGTCATTCTATGTTTATTGTCACGCGTCTCTGATAGACATTCTTCCTCCTTGTCTTGTTTTAGTTGTAGTCCTGTAGATAAGCATTAAAACTGCAAATACTTATTATCAGCATTGAGTTAACTGATCATTTACTGTTTCATAAATCGTATCGAGAAGAAATTCATTTATGTTTGATTAAGTGCATGCTGTTTTAGTGTATAACAAAGTTAAACAATGATTCATGATATACCTACAAGCTAAAGGTACTTTGAGTAACTTTCATTTTTTCAGATCCGAAATACGGGTCTTACATTCTAAATGCCAATGTAAATAAGTTATATTTCTTTTAAAGTGATCTTGGTTGTTTCCTGTTATAATTTTCTTAAAATGATCTTGGTGTTCCCTGTTTCGGCAGTTGAGGCTTCTTCTCTATTATTCTGCACACTACACATAGACAGTTGATACAGTGAAAATCAGACAATATGCTACGTGCAGTGAGCTTGTTGGCATAATTCTATTCATTGACTTTATTCCATTAGGATTGCTAGAATAGAGCCATGGTATGGATGTAAGGTATATAGTGGCTGTGCTTTTAATTTTCCTAATAGCACAACTGTAGCTAGGTACGTTAGAGCTAGATATGTATGCATGGTTGAGTGTGTGATACAGTTTTTGTGTCACACATACAAAATGCTGGTGGTGTGCTTAAAATATTAGCATTTTAATAAAACATATTTTGATGAAAAATATTTTTTATATAAAGAGTGGATAAAGCAAATACATTAAGGAATTTTAACAAAATATTAAAATATGTACATTTGAATTTGCAGCTTTATTGTTTTGAAGATCGGGGAAATCGCCGTGTTGCATTGAGGCCTGAACTTACTCCTTCTTTGGCAAGACTGGTGATACAGAAAGGGTAAGGTTAATTCTTATGCATATTTTAAGTTTTCCCATATTTGCAGTTTTTATGTTAATCTATTACAGTAAATTAAGCTTGAATATACGTAACTTGAATATCTTGTATGTGAAGGCCAACTTCTCTTTTTCATGTTTGTTCTTTAATTTCTAGGAAGTCGGTACCATTACCAATTAAGTGGTTCACTGTTGGACAATGTTGGCGGTACGAGAGAATGACAAGAGGCCGTCGTCGTGAGCACTACCAGTGGAACATGGATATTATTGGTGTTCCTGGGGTTATGGTATGTGCTGTCTGATATACACACTTTTTTGTTATGGATTGTCCTCTTTCTGGTCAAATGTTTCGTGATTGATCCAGAAAGCTAGGCACTAAGGTGTCATCAATTAGTAGTTGTGCCATTATACTTATGTTTGTGTAGCACTTAGGCTGTTATGGTAAGATATCCTTTGAGTAGTGATTGATTACTCTATTTTATTCATCCTCCCTTCTCTTATAACAATACAGAAACCTGTGCTTTCTATTTGTAGTCGAGTCAGAAAGTAATGAAAATTTATGAACGTTCTTTGTTATTAATTAATAAGATGTGTTGTTTTTTGTTTTGTATTTTGTTTCTGGCATTCTTTTGGGTAAGTTTTTATGATTGGTTTGCATAATGTACCTTATTTTAAAATCTTGGATGATGGTAATTTTAATATTGTTAAGTGTATTGGACTATAATCTATTATATCTATTTTTTTACCATGCTTCTTTTGATGTTGTAGGCCGAAGCAGAGCTTTTATCTTCTATTGTCACTTTGTTTAAGCGAATAGGAATTACAGAATCAGATGTTGGATTTAAGGTTTCCAGTCGAAAGGTGGAGATTTCGTTTTCATTGTATGTGTGAGATAGCCTATATAACACATGGTGAATATTTAAATAGCTTTTACTAGAAATTTGTGATGCAATTATCACAATTTTAGTGATTTGATTTATGCTTACTTATTTATAAGTGATTCTGCTGTACTTTAATACGCAATAATAAATAATACTCATGTAAACACAGAACATATCTCACTTCTTTGGGTTTTGTATTTATTTCTATTTAACTGGTCAAGATGTATGATAGATTGAATTTATCAAATTCTTTTAGCTATATGCTTCGCATTTGTGGTTGAAAAGTCATTCAAATGTTGGTGTAAGGGATGTTACTATGGGCAAGAAAAGTAGGTTGGGGGGATCATTTCTAACGTAGTGTGCTGTTAAATCTTGGTTAAAATTGACATATTTTGGTTTAGTAGTTCCGAGGAGTATGATAGATATAGATATGTCCTGTATTTTTGCACAATATTACAATCTAAGACCTTGCCTTGTTTGTTATGACTCTTTTTGGTCACATGCTTATTTTGCATGATTGTTCTATCTTCATTTATTGTGACAATTAATCGATAATATTTTGTCAAGTACATCTTCATTGGGTCGATGCATGTAGTTTGTTTCAACTTTGTAGGTAATCGGAGTCTGCATACAAAGTTCTAACATATTAATTAGTATGATTCTTTGTATTGCTTTGGTTTATCATGGTCTTACTCTGTTGGATATCTCCTCACTGTACAGGTTCTACAGGAAGTATTAAATTGTTATTCAGTACCAGAGCATTTATTTGGCAAGGTCTGCGTCATTATTGATAAAGTGAGTGATACGTAATGTTGCTCTTTTAGTTTATTTTTCTAATTGTTGATGCTGCTGTAGCATTCTTGATCCTTATTTGTCCATGAAAAAAAATATGATAAGGGATAATGATAAGTTCGATTAGTTTGTGTGGCTTGTTAATGACCAAGAACATGTATAAATAGAACCAAAAGGCTGAAGCTAAGATCAAATGACATTAAATTTCTATCAACTATGGCTAGTTCATGTTTATTGGATAAATGACATTTCACATCACCCAACATAATGCTAAAAATATATACAAAATTCAGTCTTCGTACAGAATATACTTATGCTATATTTCTTAAATGAAAGAGAAACAAGAGACATGTGATTAAGTCTGTGTGGATTAAACAATTATGGAAATATTCATGCTAGGTGTACAAGAATAATTACAAATAACTACAAGAATATGCAAATGACCCTAATTAACACAATACAAGACTATAATCTGCCCAATTTACAAGAAGATATATGACTAGGCTGCAGCTGATGCAAATCCTTTGTTAGTGCTTCCGCACCTTTGGTGTATCGTTGTTGTTTGTGGTCATTAGACATCCTTGACTGATGTTAATACTTTTACAAGAGGCATGTGATTAAGTCTGTGAATTACATATTCATGCTAGGTGTACGAGAATAATTACAAATAACTTCAAGAATATGCAAAAAACCCTAATTAACATAATACAAGAATATAATCTGCCCAATTTACAAGAAGATATATGACTAGGCTGCAGCTCATGCAAATCCTTTGTTAGTGCCTCCACATCTTCTTTGGTGTATCGTTGTTGTTTGTGGTCATTAGACATCCTTGATTGATGTTAAGACTTTTACAAGAGGCACGTGATTAAGTCTGTGTGAATTACACTGTGAAGGAAATATTCATGCTAGGAGTACAAGAATAATTACAAATAACTTCAAGAATATGCAAATAACCCTAATTAACATAATACAAGAATATAGTCTGCCCAATTTACAAGAAGATATATGACTAGGCTGCAGCTCATGCAAATCCTTTGTTAGTGCCTCCACACCTTCTTTGGTGTATCGTTGTTGTCTGTGGTCATTAGACATCCTTGACTGATGTTAAGACTTTTACAAGTATTCCAAGTCCACAAGTAGGAAGTTGGATATTTCGATTCCAAATTTTGAATCCCAAAGGGCTAGTGTAATACTCAAGTAAAAGGATGTTTGTTTATTAAGTAAAGGTTGTAAATGTAAATGCATGTATTCTATTGCAATGTAGAAAAAATAGTAAAGCAAAAGAAATCAAACTTGGGGTAAGTCGTTAAATAGTTGGTAAGCAGATTTGACTGAATGTTTTAGATATTGAGATGTCAGGGTTGAGTTTCACTAAACTACTCTCGTGCAGACCATTATAGCTATTTTTTTGATAGTAAGTTCCAATTATATCAACAACTTCAAATCTTAATCCCTTTAGTTGGTGAATCTAAAGGAATTGGTTAATTAATACCTTGAGAACTACAATCAATTAAGCAGCATTATAGATTAAGAGTTAACAGATGCCTAATTAAAATTGGCGTATTCCTAGTATTAATTTTAATTGGGTCCAAAATTCTAGGTTGAATTTTTGAATCCCAAAGGATTAGTGTAATACTCAAGTAAAAGGATGGTTGTTTATTAAATTAAGGTTGTAATTGTAAATGCATGTATTCTATTGCAATGTAGAAAGAATAGTAAAGCAAAAGAAATCAAACTTGGGGTAAGTAGTTGAATAGTTGGCAAGCAGATTGAACGAATGTTATAGATATTGAGATGTCAGGGTTGAGTTTCACTAACCTACCCCTCATGCCGACCGTTATAGCTATTTATTGATAGTAAGTTCCAACTATATCATCAACTTCAAATCTTAATCCTTTTAGCATATGAACCTAAAGGAATTGATTAATTAATCCCTTGAGAATTACAATCTATTAATCAGCATTATAGATTAAGAGTTGAAAGATGCCTAATTAAAATCAGCGTATTCCCAGTATTAATTTTAATTGGCTCCAAAATTCTAGGTTGAAAAGCATTTTCTAATGTCAACCAAGTCTTGATTAGTCAAGTAAAAAATGATCGAGCTCATAAAGACATTATGCACAGAGAAGAACACTATAATCATAAAAAACTATGATGAAGTAAAATAGAAATTGGCCAAGGAATTTGGAGAAACATCCATATCTTGAGATTGTGGCCCCTAAAATGACAGGCAGCCAGACCAGGCAAACCTTTTGAATCCCCTATTGATTGACACTTGTGTAGGTGACTTTTCATATTTATTGAACAATAACATAATGAAATATTTTCTAAGGAGCTGTATTAACCAACTAATCATGGTCATTTTAAGGTAAGATTTGCAAGAAATTATCTTTAGTAGATGTCGGTAATATGTATTTATATTTATAACATTCACCTCGGCCAACAAAGCAAATAATAAGCAATATTACAAACCTTTACTGTCACAAAAAGAACCTTTATGTGTGGACCTGTCGATCATAATTTTGTTTGTTGTAGAGTGTCGTATTTTGTGGGTATTCTCCTTTCTATTTGTTATGGACCAATACAATTTTTTCCCATTTTTAGTTCATGTCTATGTATGGTTGAAATTTTATATTCTTGTCTTTGTCTCTTCTCTATTGTTGATAAAGGTTTGATCATAATATCAAAGCAAGTTTTTTTAATAAAAGAATTGTTAATTTTGTACAGATTGAGAAAATTCCAGTTGACGAAATAAAGAAAGAGTTGAAAGCTGTTGGTCTATCACAAGAGGCTGTCCAGAAGCTATTGCAAGTCCTTTCGGTGAAGTCATTGGAAGAGTTAGAAGGTTAACCCTCTACACTCTCCTGAAATCTTATATCTTGTAGGGAATACTAGAAGCATTATAAAATAGCCTGTTTGTTTTAAATAGAGGATTATTAGGATAAAGCTACCCAAATAGTAATTTGAATAAAATATCCTTAGAATATTCCCTTTCATTCCAGAAGATTTTATTTTATTTTTTAAGAGAATGTGATTGTTACAAAATAGAGGAGCTGAGACTGTAATTAGTATGATTAATATCAATAATGTATTTCTTTATTCTCTCACATTATTCAAGTCTGTTGTAGCTCTGTGCCAGATGTATCATTTCCTTATGTTATGGCTTGTAAATGATGAAAAGTTCATTCTTTTTCTTGGTCAACATCTTTACTTTGTTTCTTTTTCTTGTAAATAAAGAAAAATATACTACTCCTGTTTTTGTTGTAATATTTACTTCTACATACTTGAAGGCTGGATGTACTATCTATTAGTTTGTAAAATCAAGTCATACAACTTACAAAAAGTATAAATTTGGTTGTATTCAGAGAGACTTGGGAGCAGTGGGGAAGCAATTGCTGATCTGAAACAGCTATTCTCTCTTGCTGAAAAAATTGGTTTCTCAAAATGGCTTCAATTTGATGCGTCAGTTGTTCGAGGTCTTGCTTACTACACTGGTATTGTATTTGAGGTTAGAATTTCATGGTTAATACCAAGTAGATGTTATAGTTTATGTCAATTAAAATAACCAGTTAGGGCCGATTTTGACTAAAATCTGGCTTGTGGATTGCCTGTGTTGCATAATTATATACTTCTCTAGTTGAACTTATTCTATGACAAGCGTATAAAGGTTTTTCTTGATTAATTCTTTTACACGATCAAGGAAAAAGAAAGAGCATGCACTTTATAGGTAACTAAACTACTAAGGCTTACAGAGAGAGAATATATCAAAGTTTTACTGGCTATATTTTAGTGTGTCCAAGTTTGCTTTCCATTTGTTTTAACATGTTTCAATTGTATATATTTGGTGTTGTATTGCTTTCTTTCAACTGATTAAAATGTTTCAGTAGGGTTTTGACCGAGAAGGAAAGCTGCGAGCAATTTGTGGCGGTGGTCGATATGATCATTTATTCTCAACTTTTGGTGCTGATGATATTGCTGCATGTGGTTTTGGGTTTGGTGATGCAGTTATAGTGGAAGTAAGTCTATAGCTTCAGTAGCAAGAGAAATTGAAAGCCACAATGTTATCTATATTAAATCATTTTTGTGCATTCTCGTAACTTCTTTCTGCCTTAATCAATTACGTCTCTTAAGTTTTAGGACTAGGCAGTATATACAGTGAAGCAGAATGTGAAAAAATATTGAATTCAATACTGTTGTTGCTTAGCTATACCAATAGTTTGTTAGAAAGATTGTCTTTTTGTGCCTTGACAGCAGTACTGTTTTGTCTCACAGCAACATATCAACACAAATATCCACAGAAGGGGTTGGATTTCGATTTAAAAGTCCAATCTATGCAAGTTTAGAATTCTGGTCTAAGTAATCAGGAACTAATCACGTTTGTTCTCCTCTTGAACTGTTTGGCAGTGCCCCCTTGGGTACTTTTGCATTGTTAATATCAGAATATTCAGTCCACAAAATCCGGAAACCTGAATAGTAGTGCTCAATGACAAATTTCCTTGGATGAAATTTCCTACCTCCAATTCCAATTGGAAATGACGTACACTGTTGTCATTATATATCAGTTTCAAAAATTTCCATATTTCTTTTTCTTTAGAGAATGACCCTAGATTGCCCACCGTATGTGGTTCAATCGAACCTAATATCCAAGATAGGATACGTGCATCTTCAGCATCCCATGTTCGAAGTTCCTGGTTGGCTTTGGAAGTTGGACTAGTCCCATCAACATGACCCTTAATTCCTTCCCTTTCACAAATGTTTTGAATTGAAATCATTTTTCCCATTGAATCAAAACAATAGAATTTTATCTAGACATAACAGAGAGGAGCACATTCCTACCAAACAAGATTTCAAGAATTTGAACACGAAGAACCCAAGAAAAATTTGGATTCGAATGTGCAAACAAGATGCAAGTGCTCCTAGAGCATAACGAGAGACTTAGGGTTTTAGAGCTGAAGCTCTGATACCTTATCAAATTTAACTGAATGACTCTCATCATGAGAGAATTCCCTTTAATAAGATATTTAATGTTATACAAGGAAACTCTGCCTAATACATGACTAATTTACAGCCATTCAAAATTGTCAATTAATGAAGTAAAACTAGTAAATTAGCAGGTAATATTATAGAGAAATTATTGGGGAATCAATAAGGAATAAATTAGGAATTTACTGTAGTGGTGACGACGAGTGACATAGAATTCGGGTTTGGTTCCACAGAAAGGAGCTTGAGAAATGGCCGCCACATGACCGGTGTCCTTCATTGCCGTTACTAGAGTTATAAGTCTGTTTGTAGTCCATTGTCATTATTCGACCGTTCTAGCACTATCATAGTTCCATAACACGGCAATATTTACATCTTTGTCATAGGCAATGTGTGCAGGGAGACCTTTTATGTTAGCGTGATAGGCCACGATGATTTGTTTGTATGGCAGAATTTGGGTCTTCTGCCATGTTTTGTCATCTGCTATTGATATTCCTTCGACAGAGCCTCATCACTCACCTTGTACACCTCCATACCTTTGACTGTTCAGGGTTAATGTATCTCAAATTTGTCTAGAATCTTTTGTTTTTGTTTCTAATTTTTGCATATTGTTGAGTACGAGGTCGTGGGGGTTGTAAGTGAGCTTGTGCTGGGAGTCACCCTCAACAAACCTATTGTAAATGCTTTGGCCAGACCAAAGACAAAGTGTAATTTATAGATTGGCTTCCTTGAAAAATCAGTTACATGACTTAGTTCTTAGATGATGGAAAGGAGCCTTGCCCAAGAAAACACAACACAATGTTTTTTCTAAAGTTTAGGAAAACCAAAATGTCCCGATTGAGCATGTATAGTAAGAAGGAAATCTGTGGTGAAGCATGCTTGAGGCTCGGATATTGTAAAGGTCACTGAGACTCACATTTGGCATCTGCTTCTTATAACAGTAGATAAAGAAAGAGAAGAGAGGGGACTAATTGGAGTCAACAACATTCTCGACAACACCCAATCATGTGAAGCTGCTATTAATTTCACTGCACCGCTGCCAATAATCTATTTTGAAGACTGTAGTGCAATTCCATCCCCCTACATGAAAGCATATCCATAAACTAAAACTAAAAGTCAACACAAACATTTCAAGAGTTATTTACTAAGGTTCCATATGAGAGAAGGTCACTTTTGATGTCAGATTTTGAGGTTAGGGTTTCAATTAGAGATGGGAAACTAGTGTGGTAGATGTATGATATCATGGCGAAGACTAGATTAGTCCTACTGTGTATAAATATGGTGCACCGTAAACCAACCACAAGAGTGGTTCACCGTAGCATTTAGTCAGGCAAAATATTTTCTATTCATACATAATAAATGTAATGAATCTATATGTATAACTCATCATCATACCCGTGTACTCAGACTAACAGTATTCAGTCCGTTGCTTCTTATGCTGTTTTTTTTTTTTTTTTATAACAGTTGCTCAAAGAGAAAGGTCTGTTTCTTGTAAATCTCTATTATTACAGTTATGCTCCACAGCACTTTTGCTTAGGCTCGTGTTTCTTCTCCTTTGCCGATTTTGCTTGATGTCTTTCTTTTCTTGTAACGGTTACTCATATAGAAAGGAATGTCTACTTCGTAAATCTCTATTATGATAATTATGCTCCGGAGCACTTTCGCTTAGACCAGTATTTCTCCAACCTTGTCAATTGTGCTTTATGTCTGTTTTTTGTGGCAGTTGCTCAAAGAGAAGGGTTTGTTACCGGAGCTTAACTTGAACGTAGATGACATCGTGTGCGCATTGGATGAAGATCTTCAAGGACGTGCTGCTATGGTTGCTAACATTCTCCGAGAAAAGGGGCATAGTGTTGAGTTGGTTTTGGAAAGCAAACAACTAAAATGGTATGGTTCTTTTTTCATTATTTTAGTTCCTTTTTTTAAAGCATACTTGAATTGTAGGTTTTCTGATATGGTGTACATAAACCATAATGTTTATTCTCTTCTAGGGTTTTTAAACGAGCAGCCCGAGTAAATGCGGAGCGACTTGTATTAGTGGGGAATTCAGAATGGCAAAGAGGCGTGGTTGGTGTCAAAATTCTCTCTACTGCTGAACAGTACGAGGTTAAACTTGATGATCTCAAATAAATCAGATTTTTTTTTTCTGGTTTATGTATTTTCTCTTTATTATTGGTATTTAATTTACCTTTATTTATTTACACAGCCCTTGAATACTTGTTTTACATGTGTGTGATTACTCACCTACATCTGTATATGGATATGTGATTGATTATTCATGACCAAAAGTGTCTGTTCTGTTTACATTATTCATCCAATTAAGCTGTGTGTGTGCACCTGCAAGGACATGACCGATTTCTGGACTGTTGAAATGGAAACAGAAGACTGATTTGGTTATAACGGGCGCTGAAATACACAAGAGTCACTTTATTGTTATGGTATCGGCCAATAACTATTAATAACGAGGATTCATTTTAATAACAGTATAACAACTGTTTTAGTTATACAATCCTTTTCCGATTTTACCTTTTATTTATATATTTCATTTTTTAAGTTTTGTTAATATTTTATAAACTCAATTAGCTTTCTTCAATAAAAATAACATGTAATAAAATTACAAAAAATGTTTATTTTATAATTAATTTTTATAAATATATATTTTAAAAATATTTTATTTTAATCATTGTAATAAAATTAATATTTAGTTTTTTTATTGTAAGAAAAGGAATATATATATGTGCATATATATGTTTCATAGTAATGATAAATACAGTACTTTATTCTTGTTCCATTTTATATTAAAAAACCTTTTCCCATAATCTATCTGGAATTTTCACTTTAAATTTCAAATGGAACTATTTGTTTTGTTTAATTTACATAGTTGTGTCTTTCTATTTCGGGTATGCTAATACATTTCTATGGAAGTTCATGTGATTTGGATTATTGATTTAACATCACCCTTTTTTTATGTAAATACTATTTGAAATTTAATTTATATAAAAAAATTGATTATAAATTTTTTAAATTAATTAAAATTTAAATTATTTTTTGTGAACTTGCAATTATCTAATATTAAAATTTGATCCAATAATTAATCATGTCCTTATTTATTATTAAGAATTTTACTTTACTAAACACATTTAGCCTAATTTTTTAGCTTTGTTGTCTTAATTTTTTTAACATTATATGTTTAGCTACCTTTTCAACTTATTTTTAGGTGATTTTACTAAGCGGAACTATAGTTTTTTTTTTTTTTAATTAGTTTTCACTCTCGAGTTTTTTAAACAGGTCACTATTGTTATTTTTTTAGCAGGAGCTTGTTAAGTCATCTAAACTTCTTTTCTTAATTTTAAGTGATTAATTTGTACGGAAAATGTCGGGGAAAGATTTTAAGTACTTTATGTGGTTCACTACAAAATCCTTAGCTTTCTTCATAAATCTTTTTCTGAAAAATCAATCATAAAATCAAATAAACAAAGTTCTTGGAGTAATTATAGTCTTGTTGTATATGATTTTACCTAAATTTACTCTCAAATTATATGAAGTTGCTCATGGTAAGAAAAGACCACATGGAAAAATCATCTATTTGAAATGATATTTCTTGTCTAACTCGGATATAATTTATTTCTTCTGCAACACGTGATCATTTGGTTTATCTGAATTTTATTTGCATTAGAATCTGGTTTTAATGCCCTTCCCAGCAAGTTGATAATTTCTTCATACATCCTAAAAAAACTTACGCTACACCCCTTTTTTACATTCTAAAATACGTTTTCAAAATATCAAAAAGAGGCTGGAGATGAGTTGTATAATATTAAGGTTGTTTATTCGTGCGTCATTTCGGATTTTATTTTTTGAAATGCACTAAATCAATTCTAGAAACATTTTTCTGGAAAATACTCATCCATTTCTTTTGGAAGATACTCACCCATTCCTATTCTGGATAAAATTTCCCGAAAGTTTTGATAGAGTGCAGAAAGAAAATCGATAGGGTGCAGCCTAATGTTAAACCCAAACAAAGGAGTTTAAGTGAATGATATTTGGGTTAAGAAAAATAACGGGTGGTGCAAAGAGTAAAGAGATCATGCAAGTGATAAATCTGGACAAAGGTTTTTAAACATGTACAACATGGTCGATGTCTTAGTAGTTCCAAATTGAACGTGTACTTGGAAAATTGTTACTGGAGATGTAAATGAATTCAGTTGTTTATGAACTATTTGAATGTTATTATTTAAATATTTAATCAAACTTGTGTATTCAATTGATTATTAATTAAACTAAGTTGACAATGACTTAAAAACGTTCGTCCAAAGATGGTAAATTCAAATTAACAATTTTTAAATCATTCGTTTCTTTAAATTGCAGATGATGAATGTTAGACACATACTTTTAATAAGTAGACAATCATATAGTATTTAAATGTTTATTAAATACTAAAATTGTATAATTAAATAATAATTCAATAAAATTTCATTAATATAAAAAAATTATAAACTAGACATCCAAGCTACGTTTAAGGTTGCTTTTTGTAACATGTCTAGTTTAATTTTTTTATCAGCATTTCAATGCTAATAAATATTCGTGCAGAAACATGCCAATTGTTTAAAAAGACAAAAACTTTAGAAAATACAAAAAAATCATGCCATGCCATGTTCTTTTGCTTTTGAAGGCGAACAACATGTCACGTTGAAATGAACTAACAAGGTGAATGAGTTTGAGCAGTTAATGTATGGAATCTTTTAAACAGATTACAAGGTTTGGTGCACAGTGGGAGTAGAAAGATATCTATCAGTAGACGAATTACTTTTTAACTGATATACTTTACTTCTTCTGAAGACTGATTGAAAATAAGAGAAGGGAAAATTTGAACAATACATTACAGAAGACGTAATCTGATTGAAGTTTTGAAAATGTGAGTTGGGACGTAAGGGACCTTAAACATCCTGAAGAAGGCTTGGAACGTGGCTAATGTCAGTAGCAAGTGATGTAGGAAATCTTAGAAGTAGATATTGTATAATGAAAGGTTTGATTGGGGTGATAACAAGTTGTCAAGATTGTTGGGTGAATGGAACATATAATATGATGATTATGAAACCATATGAGTCACAGCATGTGTTGTTGTCTGAAAATTTGTCGTTAAGTAAAATGCTTACCCAACTCACTATCATGAGCGTTGTTAACGTACCATGGAATATGTCATCTTGACAAAGCCATTTTGAATCCAACCCATTATGCTGCTACACTCACATTTCTTACTTTATAGTTTTAACAAATTAAAGGGACCAAGGTTTGGTCCCCATTACGGATAGCAAGCACTTGAGCACCATGCACACTCCTCTTTTCTGTCATTTTCCTGTGCTGTACTTGATTTTTGTGCCTCACTTGTCCACAAACTCATCCCACATTTAGATCCTTCTCCGATTCTCACCTGCTGTCTACTTCAATGCCATGCACGTTTGTGCAACCATCATGTGATCTTAGCTCAATAATGTTTGTCCCCTTCATATGCCTTTGCCATTCCACCATTGGGATCATAACCAATCAATATTTAGGATTTCCATGAAAGGGATGCTGCATCTTGTTCAGTGCCTGATTGTGATATGTCTCAGATGGTCAAAGAGGTTAAAGTGCTACAAGATTCATGCCACCGCCACCGCTGTGCTATCAGTGTTGGAAAGTGATAGAATTTTAACAGGACCATTTGTTGCCCTCAAAAAAACCTTTTTTTTTTTTTTTATTGTTAATAATATCCCATTTTGCACCTAGAAAAGTGCTTGAGTAAAGCTAACTCTTGTTTACTACATCAAGGCAATACATCTTGATTCAAAGAGGTTCAGTTTCAGCCTGATAGCAATGTTTTTTTATTTTTTATTTTTGGTAGTTGCTTAAATCTACTGCTACGTAAGGAGGTGTGAGCATTGACATTCATTTTTGTTGATTCTTTGGAGGAAAAGTTGGCTTCAATAAATTAAAAAGGATGAGCATAGGTTCATCCATTTCAATATCGTTCCTGTATTTGTCTCTGTCATTTTACTTAGTAACATTCATAAAGACAAGAAGATATATTCTTGAATTGGAAAGGAAAGAGGGGGTAGGGATGATACACAAACTATACTATGGTCAAAGCAAAAATGCCAATAATTATAATGGGTATATGGCTAATAATCCTGTAGCTGGTAATATATCATTTGAATGGCTAGCCTTCTCTTTCATCATCTTTTGGTCTTGTTGAAGAACTTGAACCTGAGGCCATTCCAATGACTTGGGTGTGTGTGAACCTTTGCAACTGAATCATTCGCGCATAAATCCCATCGGGGTGATTTTTCAACAACTGTGAATGGGAGCCTTGCTCAGCCACTTTTCCATCATCAATCACAGCAATCAGATTGGCATTCCTTATAGTTGATAGCCTGTGTGCAACAATGATGGTTGTTTTTCCAGAGGAGGCACGGTCTAGAGCATCCTGAACCGACCTCTCAGATTCAGCATCAAGTGCACTTGTGGCCTCATCAAGAAGCATAAGCTCAGCTTTCCTCACAAAAGCTCGAGCAACTGCTATTCTTTGCTTTTGTCCTCCAGATAGCTGAACACCTCTCTCCCCAACAAATGTTTTGTATCCATCAGGCAAAGCAGATATGAACTTGTGTGCATTGGCAAGAGTTGCAGCTTCAATTATCTCAGCTTCACTGGCTGACTCATGCCCATAAGCAATGTTTTCATAAATTGTAGTAGCAAACAAGCATGGCTCCTGAGGTACCACTGAAATGTGCCTTCTTAAGGACTTCAGATTGTATTTCCTTATGTCCTTGCCATCAATCATGACCCGACCAGATGTTGGATCATAGAATCTCTGTATAAGTGCAATAACTGAGCTCTTACCACAGCCACTAGGTCCTACAAGAGCAAGAGTTTTGCCGGCCCTTGCACGAAGACTGAGGTCTCGAAAAACTGGCATGTCAGGGCGAGTTGGATAGAAGAAATCTACATGCTTAAGTTCAACTTCACCACGGAGACGATCAGGAAAAGGAGTGGCGTCTTGATCATCGGGTTCAATTTCAGTCCTACGGTCAAGGAGTTCAAAGACTGACCTCATGGCTCGGCCTCCTTTGATAAAGTCAGGAGCCAGTGTTAAAGTTTCAGCAGCACCGTTTGCAGAAACCATTAGGACCATAAAAACTCGGATTGTTTTAGAGAAGTCAGAAATGCCATGCTTCACTAGCCAAGAAGCATACCAAAGACCAAGTGCATAGGAAGCATAAAGTGCAAACTGAGCTACACCATATCCACTTCCTGAAATTTGTCCCTTCCAAAAGCAACGCTTTAGTGGAGCCTGGAGATTCGAGGTGAAAAGACCCACAATTTTTCTTTCTGAATTGAAGGCTGCAACAGTCCTTACATTGGCTATAGCTTCTCCTGCAAGTTGTGTAGCCTTTGCATGAGCAGCTTCCAGGTCACCAGAGAAACCAGTCATGAACATTTTCTGTACAACACACAAGAATACAAATGAAAACACAGAATTGAATCACAAAGAGTGTCAACAAAGAAATGAACAAAAAAAAAAACCTGCAATACAGTGGCTGCAACAACAATAGGGAAGACAGCTATGAGGACAAGGGCAAGGCGCCACTGCAACACAAAGCCTGCAGTACAGGCAACTAGCATAAGTGCAGTGTTCTGCACAATTACTGAAATTCGATCTCCAATGGCTGATCTGACATTGTTGGCATCAAGAGCCAGCCTTGCGGCAATCCTGGCACTCTCATTCTCCTCCTGATCAAACCACGCCATTTCATTTTTGAGCACCGCCGTAAGCATTTTCTCCCTCACACGTTTGGTAAGATTTTCCCCAACAATGTCCCAGAAGAAATGTTGCAGCGTGTTGAAGAGAAGTGCGGTTGATGAAAGTCCAATCAACAAGTAACAGTACTTTTCTATTTCACGGATCATGTATCTGTGGTCTGGATTGTAGTACACACTGAGGACAGCACTAAGAACATAAGCAAAGAAGGCACTGAGAGATCCACAAATAACAGATCCTATAGAGCCAATTAAAGCATAAAGCCATTCAGGAGAGTTCATTTTTGCAAGTCTCCAGAAGGAACTAGCTTGCTCCTTGAAAGCCAGCTTTTCAAGCCTGTAATTTGAATGTGATGCATCTAGGGACAGACTAAAATCAGATGTAGAGAAATCAGACAGCCTACGCGAGTATGGTGACCGTCCGTAAGAAGAATTCCTAGCAATTATTGGTGAGCTGACAGAGTTTCTGGCACTTGAAGGCCTGCAAATGAAAATTTAGTGGCCAAATGATGAATAATCTTTCATAAACTACGAAAATAAACTTCAATCAGTTTTTTCAAAGAATGCCAATGCTGAATATTAGTGAAAGCTACCTTGCACTGCTCTTTCTGGCATTACTCATTGCAGTTTCATGAGCCATCTCCTGCATCTTTATAAGCTTGGCATAGACTCCATTTTCACCTTTTGAGAACAGCTCATCATGAGTTCCAATTTCAGAAACACTTCCTTGCTGAAGAACAGCAACAAGATCAGCTTTGCGAATTGTGGAGAGGCGATGGGCAATGACAAGAGTTGTTCTGCCAATCATGAACCGGTCAAGGGCTTCTTGCACCAGTTTTTCTGACTCTGAGTCCAATGCACTTGTTGCTTCATCTAGGAGAAGAATTGCAGGGTTTTTCAGCATTGCCCTTGCTATTGCTATCCTCTGTTTTTGCCCTCCAGAAAGTTGCAGCCCCCTTTCTCCGACCTGCCAACACAATACATTTTAACTTCATCAGACATCAGTCTAACAATTTTTCATTTTCAAAGCCTATGTTTAGATTGACAATGTTTGGCATGTTTAAGACAGATGAAATGGAATGAAATCTACTAAAATGTATTCTAATTCATTTCATACAATATCTCTTCATATTTCTTCCACAAATTCCCAGCCATTGGACGGAAACAACAACTCCATTATTCTCTTACCATTTCATTCATCCACTTCCAGAACAAGTGAAGGAAAACTTTACCTGGATCTATATATCTATCTATCATAAAATAATCAAGCAATTGAATTGTATTTCCATTCAATTCAGTTAAACTTTCATCCTACTCCACTCATCATTTTATTTCCAAACAGAGGTGAAGACTCTTGTTCCTTGGTGGGGAATAAGGTTACTCTCAATGAAGAAGTCCAGGACTAAAATTGTGAATATACTACCTCTTACTGTTTCATCATCTTTCAGTCAACGATAATTAGTTTATTAAGAGTCCTATCCATAAGTTATACATACTGGTGTGGAGTCTAATTGAGAAGAATTTTCATGGTCTTCATTTTTTGTTATATCGGTTGGTCGGTTGTCACGTCCTTATTTAAGAATGAACATGCACGTTGACAGAAGCATGTTACCCTCTTTGCCTTTTTGAGATGCAAGGCATGAACATGCACTTCCTGGCTTTGACTTCTGAACAAATCTTATTTTTATTTTTTTAAATGAAGACGAGGTCTGTTTTTTGACCAAATAAATGTAAATAGTCCAGACAATACTCTATTGGTAACAATACATTTACATTTTATTATCCACTTTTTCTATTTTGGAACTTATATTTTATTTTATACAATTTATAATAAAAAGTGACTGATAAGTGAGAACCGTGGAAACAATCAAATGCTTTCTGTAGTTCCACACCAAAGATTCAAAAATCCAATGATCATTGCACACGCAATTACTGAAGCCATTTTCATAAAACATAGATGGCTAACCTGGGTTTCATAGCCTTCAGGAAGTTTAATGATGAAGGAATGCGCATTAGCAACCCTAGCAGCTTCTTCAATCTCAACCTGGTTTGCATCAGGCCTACCCAACAGTATATTTTCTCGTATTGTGGTTGCAAACAAAGCTGGCTCTTGGCTCACTAATCCTATCTGCTGCCTCAACCATCTAAGCTTCAAAGTTTTAATGTCATGCCCATCTAATACAACTTGTCCTGCACACATTTTTTTTTTTTCTCAATCTCAAAAAGTCCAAACAAACTAGTCAAACTCTAATTTTGAAAGTTTACCTGAAGTTGGGTCGTAGAATCTCTCAATGAGGGAGACAACAGTGCTCTTACCAGAGCCGCTGCTACCCACGAGAGCTATGGTTTTGCCAGCAGGCACATTCAAGGAGAAATCATTGAGGATCCGAACCTCTGGCCTAGATGGGTAAGAAAAGTCTACATTTTTCAGTTCCACAAGTCCAGTAACAGTCTCTAGTTCAATGCCAGATTCGCTATTTCGATCAATACTCGGCTTGTGATCAATTATACGGAAAATCTTTGCAGCAGCTACTCTGGCCTTCGTAAATGCAGCCATGCTTGGTGCAGATTGCCCCAAACCCCTGTGTGTACAACAATCAAATCCTTAAACATGTTACTAAATGAATGGTTGTTCAATGGCCATAACACAAAAATGCACAGGAGTACTAGGACTCACAATCCACCGATCATAACAGCAAACATGGTTGCAATTGCAAGTCCTCCATTGGTGGCATGGTGCCTAACAAGATAACCTCCATACCACAGCAGAAGTGCATAACAGCAGAAAACAACAAAGTAGGTGGCCCCCAATCCCATTCCCTTTGCAAACCCAGTTTTGTAACCAAGCTTCTGTGCAACCCTCAAGGCTGATGAATAGGCCTGTAATGCTCTGGACTCCCCAACGAAGGCCAGCACCACTCGGATTTGTGCAACCGTCTACAATGCAAAAACAATGAGAGAAGTAATGTGATGCTGATTCGAATCAAATTCAATAAACAAAGTTTCTCAACTTTGTCATACTCTTAAGTCTTACCTGTTCCACTATGTTGCCAGCTTGAGCGAGAGCTTCTTGGCTCTTGCCAGAGAGCTTGGCCAAGGTGGTGGTGTGAATGCCTCCAATCACAGCTATCATAGGTACAACAGCAAGAGTGACAAGAGCCAATTGCCACACAGCAGTAAAACCCACAACAAAGCCAGAAACAAACGTAGCCATGTAGTGAATGAAATTCCCCAACTGCACATCAACCACCAACCATCAAAAAAAGAAAATAAAAATAAAAAAACTAGTTCAAATCTAATAGCAAAGCCAAACAAAGTAAAGAATTCTTCAACTTGCTACTACACCTTCTCACTAATGGCATCCTGGACCATGACAGCATCGCTGTTGATGGCGAAAACAACATCGGAAGTCCGCACATCAGTGTCGAAGAACTGAATGTCCTGGTTCAACGCAGTCTCCAGATACTTGATTCTCATCTTGGTGGATTGACGCTCCCCACTCCACATCCAACACGAAATCTCTGCAACAACTCAAAACCCATCAATGAAAATTCAAAGCCAAAAACCAGAAACAAAGCATAGAGACGCAATTCAATTCAACTCACTCACCTGCCCAGGATGATGCCCATATTGCAGCCCCCACCACCAGGAAGTAAAATGCATACTGCAAAAATATCACACAAAACAACTCATTCACATAAACTCCAACAACAACAAAAAACACCCAACTCTAACAATACTCCCGAGTTTCGTTTGTGATGGTTGTTATGTTTAATTGTTACCTTAACCACTTCCTGAGTCATCTTGTCCACATCATTAGCATTGGAGCCAAAGGAATTGACAAGATCCGCAAAGAAGCGAAGAAAGATAGGCAGTGAACAGCCGTGCACAACTGCTCCAACCGTTCCAATTCCCATGAGAACATAATCCAACCCATCAGCGAATCTGAAAAGCTCTCCGAACCCAACAGAGGGAACACTCTCTGCCTTCTCCCCACCAATGGAACCACCGTTCATAGTAACCGCAGCAGAAGCAGCAGAAGCAGCAGAAGCAGCAGCATCTTTGTTGGGTTGTTCACGAGCAGTCTCCATTTCCCTTGGAACTTGGTCTTGTTGTTGTTGTAGTTGTGAAGTTGCAGCATCAGGAACAAGCTCAAGGCCTTGCATTTCTGACCATTTCCACTGCTCTATGGTTTTTATCTCCTCAGAATCTTTTGACATTTGAAGAATTGTTTATGCACACTTCCCACCCTCCCCTCTCTACTTTATTGTCTCACTCTACCACTCCTAACTCATGCTAGTACTGCTAACCAACTCTTCTGGTCTCTCGTAATCTCTCTTTCTCTATTATTTATTATTATTGGTGGAACTATTTTGATCTGGCTAAAGCTTCTTAATTTCACTCCTTTTATTCTTCATTCTTCTCGTTGTTCGTCCCAGGGAGTTATGGGCACATTCCTTCCTTCCTTCCTAGATTATCTTCTTCTTGAGTTGAGTCCAGTTTAGTGAGTGTTAAGTTAAGTGGGTTAACGTGGAGTTTTCCTGTAAAAAATACCGAAAGTGACACATGGTGAGAACCTAGACAGAGAAAAGTTTCGAGACATTCATTGAGATAATGAGATAGAGAGATAGAGAGAGAGAGAGTTTTGAATTTCCACCCGACAATCAACACTGTTCTCACTAAACTTCGAGATCAATTTTTGACTCTATCATATGCAATACAGAACAGGATTATAGTATTATTCATGTACGTATTTTTCACATTTTCACTTTTAGAATAACAACAATAGCTTTCACACGTTAAAGTCCCTCACCGTTTAAATCTTTTTATTAGATCTGTAAATTTAAAATGTTATCATCTTTTATATTTTCTGATGCCACAATTAATTTTTAACGATTTTAAACTGCATTACAGTTTAACTCCAATATTCAACCATTATCTTTTTGCAAATTTAATGACTTATGTTCTGTAGTTCATGTTTGTCAAATTCCACTTTTATCCCTTTTCATGTTACCCTTCTTTTAATTTAAAAGTGGTTCCTTTTTTAATGGAATAATTTCTTGGTCAAAAAAATAATTAGCAGTTTATTCTTGAAGTTAATAATTTACAAAAATAAAAACTAAAAAAATTGCACAAGAAATTTATAGCTACTTGTCCCAATCAGAACCAAGGAGTCTGCTTTGCACCTTTGTCACATCTCCTCCTCTTTGTGCGCCACTTTTCTCTACTCCAACCCACAAAACCTAAAAAAAGGAAGAAAAGAAAGCACGTCACATAAAAGAACAGCCATTTTTTTTTTTCAAGAATAAAGCATTTATGCACATGATCTACCACCAATTATTTTTATGCTTTCTACCCAGATAAATAATTTTAAAAGGGTATTCGGTTTTAAAATCTATGTGGAAAAAAAAAATAAAAATGGTTAACCCAGAAACGTGTTTGTTCTTAGGCTGCAAACCTAAATATTTGCAGTAACATTAAAACCATGAAACATTTTAGGAATCTTATGTACTGAAGATGAAGAAAGCCATGTACTTGCACCACATTTGTCAGGCAATCCTCAACGTATCTGGGGATTCCTCCAATTTTTCAGAATTGTATAGTGAAAAAGACAGCAAATAATGATTTTTTAAGTGGGAACTATATCTTGTAGTAGAGTTTAATTAAAATATTAGGAATTTAGGATTATTATTATTATTATTTTTGACATTTTGAATCTTCAAATAGCAAAATTAACGTCTACTCCATCAGAGACTATAAAGTAAAGCAGCATCTTACAATTACATCACGCTCTGAGTTTGATTAAGATCAGCAACAACAGCAACAGCAGGGTCAGCTCCTCTTTTTAGCTTAAAAACAATAACGTGTCTGAACTTCTGACACTGTTAAATTCCTTTTAGCTTTTGAGACTCTTTTCCTTTTTTTTCCCAATTGCAATTAGTGACATGACATTTTGGCAAGGCAATAATTATACCAATATAATATTAATATACACAATAACAGATTTTCTTTTCTATTTTTTTTTTTAAGATTGACGTGAAACCGAAGGAAACCAAACCAGTAAGGAAGAATGGCTGAACATATTGGTATTATTGTAAAGAAAAGAGGAAAAAATAGAAAGGGGTATGTTTGATTTCTCTGTTTTCTTCTTTTTCACGCTTACCGTACAGTGTTGTTTGTGGTGGAACCAGAAAAAGAGCATCATCTCACCATTGCAGTTCCTTCTACAAAATATTAATGGTAATTCCTTTTCTCTTTTGTTTGCATATTTACTATGCTATCTGCAATTCTGTAGTTAATGCATTATGATATTAATTTTGGTTGTACTAATGAAAAGCTTCTCACTTATTTAATTCAGATTTCGTAATGAAATAAAACAATAACATTTATTTCACACTTTATTGTCTTTTTACTATTCATTTTATTCGATTTCGGACAAATTTTAATAAATAGTTCAATTCTGTCTCATTTTAAAATATATCTTATTTATTTTGTGTTAAGATTTATTTAAATCGGGGAAGTTAATTACCAACACTTTTAAAATTCACCAAAAAAGTTGTAACCGATAACGTTGTCATAGATAGTAACATTGCTATGTCAATTTACACTACACAGAAAATATAAAATGAAGTTGATTTAAAAAAAATAATCAGAGATTAAATTACTTTGATGCTTAATATCGTGACAAAATTTAATTTAATATAATAAACAATAAGGAAAAAAAAAGGTAAGCCTTTAGTTTAGATATTATTAATAATTAATATTGAAAATTATACACTATTATTCGGTAATAAAATATTCATAAAATTAAGTTCCCACACTTAAAGTTTATGTTAATGTACGAGAAAAATCTTATAATCAAAGACTAAAATATAAAGAATTGAAAAAAAAAAAAGGTAGTGAGAAAACTAGTTCCCACTCAAATTGTAAGTGTTACATTATGATTCGATATTTAAAAAGTCATAAATGGATAATTAAATATACTAAATTTATTCACTTTTGTAATAATTGTTATAAAAAGTCATACACTATATTTAACCTCTTAAATGGATAATTAAATCTATTCACATGCATATATGTAATGTTACTAGACTTGAGAAAATTTAAGTGTTGGTGAACTTCTATGTTAGATATAATAAAACAGTTGAATATTTTATAAAATAAAACACTAATAAATTTATTATTTTGGATATCATTTTTGTATGAATTGAAATATTAAATCTATTTAATAAATCTATCTGTTAATTGAATTTTAAATTAAAATATATTCTAACTCATATTTTGATATTATGTTAAAAAATAGTTTTAAATTTAATTTAATTTTAAAACTTAATTTATAAGATGAAATTTATATTTATTTATATATTTT
Source organism: Vigna radiata var. radiata (assembly GCF_000741045.1). Classification (NCBI taxonomy): domain Eukaryota; kingdom Viridiplantae; phylum Streptophyta; class Magnoliopsida; order Fabales; family Fabaceae; genus Vigna; species Vigna radiata. Next base: position 5,026,239 of record NC_028353.1, read on the forward strand.
AAACTGACTGTATAATTAATTGGCGTAGAAGTTTTAACAGTTTAAGAAAAACTTAACATGAAAAAGAAAAAATAATGTGATGGCAATGAATGTGAGTAGGAATACGTAGAGAGAGATGTAGATGTAACAGCTTATGTGTATATAAATGGAACGTGGAAAGTCGTAAAATGCAAGCTGAAAAAGTGAGTTTCTGCTTTGCTTTTTTTTCTCTTTAACTTCTTCCCAACGCCATGCACTCCATGCATAAACCCTGTATCTGCTACAACTTATTTACTTCCTCTTTTAAACTAATACTTTAAAATTACTTCAATTTTCTCTTTTAATTTTAATTCATGAATTTAATAATTGGATGGTATACTCACTTTCATGAATGGAAGAGAGTTGGTAAATCATAACAAATAATCAATTCCATTTTTTACTCAATCATGAGATTGAAAATTTTCAAACAGACACTTCAATGTTTTTAAATAAAGAAGAATGAAAGTTAGTACATTTTTATAGGTGCTTCTCTGTTTTGACTATGAATTATGCTAATCATAAAGAAGAATGAAAGTTAGTACAAATGGCTTTAAGTGAGAGAGAATGATAACACTATGCATTAAAATTAAATGTAAGTATAGTATTTAATCTTCATGCAAATTTTTTAGAATTTATAGTGTAGGAGATCTTCTTTCTTTCTTTCTTATACGCGAGTCTATCATTTTTATCTTGCACATAAACAAATTATATAAGGTGTTGGAAGTTTAAATTGAGGATTATGTGATTTGGCCCCACTAATAGAGAGGATGAAGATTCTAAAGAGGTAGGATTTGTAGACACAGAAAAGAAAGGGGAAAACATATTAATATAGTATGGTGAAGAATTCCACTTTGAGAACAATTTGATCAATCAATTCCTTGTCTTGAGCGTTACATAAGAAATAAAATAGGGTTTGATGATAGAGGTATGAAATAAAATAAAGGGAAAAAAAGTCAAATAAATTTCCACATTGTTTGTTAAAAGATTAGGTGAAAAGAAAAAGGGGTCGGTGATCAAACTTCCATAAAAAAAGTAAACTAATCATATTTTATTCTCTCATAATGACCCAAGTAAGGGTGATGATATCCATAATTGATTTTTGCATACTTGTGCCATATATTAGACCATTAAAGTTAACCCAAATACAACAAATACTCAAGTATCCACTCAAATACTTCTCTCAAAAGTGGTGTTTTGTGACACTAATTATGTCATTCCATTGTCTTTCTTGTGGCTGGCAGTGCACAAATTCTGTATATTTAAACCATCAAAAAGAGATCATGTGATCTTAATTATTAAGTTATGTTCATTTCATGCCTTCCATACACAACTTCTCTCACCATTTTCTTCCACAACTTTTTATTCAATTTTCAACTTAGCAGTCTACTATTCAATACCATGAATTACAGGAATTATGATTGCAAGCGTCATATGTATTATTTATTTGACGAATAGTATATGAATTACATCCAAGTTGAAAAACAAGACTAGTATAGCAGAAGGCAACAACTTTAGCAGAGCCTTTTCCATTTCTTGAGCAGTGCAAAGCAGAGTTGAAGTCTTGATTGTGCGTTGAATCTCATCAATCACTAAATTAACATAATGTCTGAAAAGGGATAATATGTGTTTGCAATTATATGTTTTGTCAGCTTAGGGATGACTTATCAACATTTCCATAATGCTTCTATATATTTCATCATACATACCATTTATTTCTTTTTAATAACTATTTATTTATATATATGATATTGGTATATTTTTAATTCAAAATTTTAAGATAATCAATTGGTATCTTGTTTTTATATATATGATTAGACATAATTATTTGACAAGTGATACAGAGGTGAATGAAATTGAGGTTTTTTTCTTGATCCCCTTTCTTCTTCGACCCACCATCACCATCTTAACACCTTATTCATTCTTACATTATTCATCACCTCCAACCATAATTGCACCACCACCTGATTCAGGGTTCTTGTCCAAAAAGAGAGAAACTGCATGAAAGAAGAAATGAGGGAAACTAATTGCACACAATATTTTAAAAAATGGTTTACCTCATATTTTTTGTAATTAGACTTAAAAAGACTTACTTATGTCAGATCCCAACGTAAGGGAAACTTTTTATGTTTAATCACAAAAAGTAATATGTAAAATAGTTGTTTTTATTTATAAAAATATCACTACATATTTTAGTATATAACTTTTTATAGTTGAACATAAATCATGGGACATAATTGGTCCATTTTACACTAGTGATAAAATGCTTTGTCAAAAACATTTTATGATGGAAGTGATCATTTATAAGTATTTGTCATGAATCAGAGGTCATTTATTGGTTATCATGACAAATTATAGTTATGAAAAATAGTAATAATATGAAGTGATATTAAAAATAAAATGAAAGATTGAGGATAAAATATTTCTAATTGGATTGGATATTGATGTTAAGTTGGTGAAAATCCTCAAAAAAAAAAATATAGTTTGATTTAGAAAAGTTATATGCTTTGATACCGAGATTTAACGAACAATTTTAAAAATAAACTATATAATGTCTAATTTTACAATTACGATGACAATGGAACAAATAAAATAATAGATAGAAAAGTTATAAGAAAGGTAACTCATATGATGGACATCAAGAATCGATACTATAAAAATTCATATGATTAATTTAATCGTATTAACTTCGTTAGAATACTGAACTTGTATGTATTAACGAGTTTAATTGATATTTTTTATTTATTGACTTTAAAAAAATAAAGATAAAATATAATTTATAAGTTTAATACTTATATTTACCATTAAAATTAGAGAACTATCGTGTTTGAGTGCTTCTCATTTCTCTTTCTTCATGAATCAGTGTTTCGAAATATAAGATCAAGATCAATGTTCAATATCTAGATAATAGTTCAAAGAAGTTATTTATAGCCGTTCATCTAACATTGTCCCGTGAACGCCAGCCTAATGTATTGGAATGACAAAGTCAGTTCAATTTTTGACAATTCAAATATTAATGACATAATAAATACAATCACTTATCAATACTATATTTATAGATTTCAGAATGAACATTTGATCAACAATAACTTAATTACGACTTAATTAATAATAATCACACTTTATCTTAAATTTTGTAGTATTAGAGTTAATCTCTGTCAATTAACTTGTGTCCAATTCCATGATATTCTGATGACAAGAATAATTGGTAAAAGTGTCTAATTAACGGTTGACCGTTTGATATATGACTAACCAAATAGTCATAAGTTATAATAAATATTTATAATAAATAGTCATAAGAAACTGCTTAATCAATTAAATATTATAGTGAAATGAAAATTATTTCTACTAATTTAAAATAAATGTGATTTCTGTTTCATTTTATCTACTCTCTCAATTAAGAAAAAGGCAATACATTTATATAAGTTTACTGTTGGAAAATGGTAAGAGCCTTATTCTTTTTTTCGTAACTACTCCATTGAAATTCCAGTTGAAAGGAATGTTATATATTTTTTTTCTTAGTAACAGCTCCATTGAAGTTACAACTAAAAGGAAAATAAAATATATACCCGTTTAACAACTATGTCTTTCCAAAAAGAGTCTCTTAAAATTACAAATTTAACATTTATATTCAATGAAAACATATTTATCAACCAGTATTTTGGAGGTTACATTTCTTTCAATAAAGTTTCTTGATAAAATTTGGCAATTCCTTATAACAAAGTATCAACATATGGATGGCAAGGTGGGTTTTCCCAACTAGTGAACTGGTCAGTTAAACTTTTTTATTTATCATAACTAAAATAAAAGTTATAATTTATTATATTCTTTAAATGATACAAATACATAAATATCTTATAATTTAAATTATGAAAACGTATAAATTATAAGGTCTGAGATATTGTAAAACTCATCCCATAATAGCCATATTTTAATATATAATTCGAGTCTAGACTTAGGCAACTAAGTCAAAATTCTGATATGTACATACATATTTGCTTTTGATTATCGTCCAAATTCTGATATTTTTTTCTCTGCCTAGGAATGCGAATTTGGTTACAGAGGGTTGATAATTTGTGTTTAATAAGAATTTGTTCCCACCATAGACGATTGTTTATGATTTTGAAGTGAGAGCAGACAATAACCTCGTTTGTGGTGTAATATTTTTTGTGCTGTCCTCTCTCATGTTGTTGTTCGAATTGAAAGATTTTGTCAAGAGTTGACAAGCATAGAGGTGTTTGAAAATCCCATCTCACTGCAGAATTGTCCAAACTCTCAACAACCATGCATGACTTTCCAAACCCCTCTTTTTGATAACTTACTCACTAATTTATATGTTCTCTCAGATCAGAAGCAACTTTTGCCTTTAAAATTCCTTTTCAACCTTTTCTTTGATTAAAGCGATACCTAATAATGGCAAATAATGTCAAAATCCCAGCAATTATCAGTGCCAAATCTTGTCATCAACACTTGGATTTTGTAGCCAAAATTTCCACCAACAGACATGCATGGACATCCTTGTGACAAGCTGATATCTTAGTTGTTCTTAATTTTATTATATAAATTAATGATATTAATAAATATACACTAGTAATATTTTATATTATATATAATTGTAAAAAAGATGTACATATATTCCCTAGCTACACAAGTAGGAAACTGAGGTCATGTTACAACTAGGAATATTCTCTTTATAATTTTTAAAACTTGTATGGATATAAATGATCACACTTTTCTAAAGAATACCATGTTCTTAGAATATAACGTTGGTGTGTTTAAGAAGGTGAAATAATCGAGATATGGTGACATTTGAGTCTCTCTTTCGACGAGTGCTTCTAGGTTGTCCACATCTTTGTCTAAAGAAATCTCTGCCCACTTACTTAGTGCTTGAGTGGTCATTTTAAAGCTGAATATCAATAAAAACTTTAAAATCTTTCTTTCTTTCTTATTTTTCCCTAAGATTTTAAGCATCTTGTCATTTTCTTTATTTACTAAATATTGATTTCAAATATCTAGATTAATTCATTTAATTGTTTAAATTTTAAAGCCTTAATTTGGATAGGGTAATTTAATTTCTACTCTATATATTAATTTTAAATATATAAGGTATATAGATGCGAGACACTAGAGAATTTAAATATCTTTAAACACTTTAAATTTCTTACAAAAGTGAAATACCTTCTAAGAAAATTTTAAGTTATCCAAATTTGAGCATTATTTTCAATGAATATGATCAATTTTATCTTTTTTACAAAATATAGTTTTTTCACATAAAATTTAACAGAATTATTAATTAATTTGAAAATAAATATTTTATTTACATTTTTTACTTGAAAGCGAAACAACTCATCGTTTAAGTACTACTTATACTTCATCTTTTATTATAGGCTTTTTCATCCAAATCAAAGAAATTATGGATTCTCTTTATTTTTTTTAAGTATCGATTAAGGTTCATTTTAGAAAGAAAGACATATAATATATTTTTTTTAAATTTCTATATCATAATAATTGAATATTCCTAAATGAATTAAAAATTAGGTAAAAAGTAAGTGAATATAGATCAATAATTAATATTGCGTTGACTTCAAAGATTACATTTAAATAAATATTTATAATTAAATAAAAAGAAATCTTTGAAAAAAACGTAAAGATATTATTGTAAAAAACGAACAATAGAAAAGTAGAACTGTCAGAAATCATAAACTAGTCGAATTGGATAAGGTAGATATTGATGAAAAAGAGAAAGGGTAGTAACTCATTGGTGAATGAGGTACTTTTTACCAATAATGAATATATAATTTAATCTTGGTATTAAAAAGAAGAAAGTAATGCAACTAAGTTGGTTTCACTATCACAAGCAAGAAACAATTAATTAATTAATTAATTAATTAATGAAAGAAGCAGAGGAATATTCCAGCTTGTTCTGAGCTGCCTCAAGAGATATAAATCCACCAAAGGGTCACTGAAAAAAGGAGTGATTTTTAAACTGAAGATCTTCATCTGACTAACATATTCCTTAGAGCTGCCAAAAACACAATAAAGCAGATAGAATGATAAAAGAAAATTTGATTACAAAAACATTATTACCAACTCATTCCTTCCATTTGTCAGCATTGCATATTTTTCCAGCTTTCTTATGATACCCTCATATGCTAACTCTATCATTTGCTTCCCATTAGGTTTTTTTCATCTGTTTTTCAAATAATTCAGAAACCCTTTTGTGGATTCCTATTGTTAAGAATCAAACAAAGGTCTTCCTTTTTGTGTAACAGGTATCCTCATATTGAGAAAAATCCTACCTAAGATATTTCATTCTTCCTAAAGTGGTCTACCCATCAGTTTATGTGTTTTTTTTTTTTCTCATCACATGGCTCCTCAGGTATCTTATTTAATTCCTGCCTGCAAGTACAGGTGTTTCATTTTAAGGGATGTTTAAAATTTAAATTGCTTTATTGCTGCACATGTCTGTCCTTCTAATTTAAGGTTGTCTAATTTCAAAGAATAGTTATGCTATGATAATTAATTTCGATTTGTAGGTATTTTGCTAGATGCAAGTTTCACGGTTATCTGTCAACATGGAAAAAAGTAAATTTATGTGATTAATTAATTTGAATAGCGAACACGTGAATAAAGTTTTGATGTTTAAGACGTTGACTCAAATAAAACCCAGATTAAGTTAGTATATGTATCCATGGAAATATAATTAATTAAAGAGTTGATTTGAAATAAATAAAAGGTTGAGGGAAGGAGAATCTTCTCTTGTAAGGGGTGGTTAGTAGGAGTTGAAAAAAAAAAAGTTATTGAGATAAAGTGAAGAAGGTTAAAAAATAGAATAATGATATTAAGATAATATTTTTTTATAACATTTAAATATTATCTACGCTACGTATTATTCTGTGATTGATAAAAAAGTATATATATAATTGGTGGCATTGTTTGATGAAGCGAGGGCAAAGGGACAAAATAATTTGAAGATGAGAAAAGGTAGGGAAAAGAGTTGGGTGTGATCCAAGATGGCAGCATAGTGAATGTGGTCTTGTTGTTGTTCCTTTTAATCATCAAAAACTATTTGTTTCATGCTGCCACTTGGTTTTGGTGTTCATGTGTCCATTTGGTTGTATGCACTTCAAATAAAATAGTTAATATTGTTATTACATGCTTCAAAAATATCATAAATACTTAATTCAAATTAATTATTAATATAAAATATTTCGTCAAAATACAAAATATTTTATTTCTTACCTCATGAATGTAACAGTGGTTTTACTAACATGAACAGATTTCAATTCTAAATAACATCAAATTAGTATAAAGTTATAAATGATAAATAATTACCTTTTATTTATTTTTCATTTTAAATTATATATTAAAATTATTCAAATATATATCAATTAAAAAAATTATATATATCACTTGAAATTCCTTTTTAAAGATGATTCAAAATTGGACATAATAAAGTCAAATTATTTTAATAATAAGTACAATTATCAATCATATGTTAAATAAATGATAATCATCCTTACAATCGTTGTCATTGGTGATCAATGATAATTTTGCTTATATTATTTATTTCAATCCCATTTTTATTTTTGGCAAGAATTTATTTATTTTTTCTTCTACTCTATCATTACTAATTCTTTTTCTAGTTAGTACTCATTGACAATTTTGTCTGTATTCTTTTGTCTAATCCTATTTTTATTTTAGGCAAAAAAAAAAAGAGTCATTATTTTTTTCTTATACTCTATTAGTAGTTTTTCTCATTCAAGATTCTAATACCTAAATTTTTTAAATTAAACAAACACATTACAATTAACCAAATGCATTATATATCTACACAAAAATACACTGGTGATCGAGATAAACAATAAAAGATGGCTTAAAGAGCAAAACTACAACAGATGACCCATATGAAAGTAAATAAGATAATATATAATGAGAATAAAGAGGAAAAAAAAGAAGAAAAAATAAATATACCATAAGAAGAATGTGAAGAGAATAAAACGACAAAAGTTGTATAAAAAAGACATAGAATGATGTTTATTAAAAAAAAAAAAACTGGCATCGTAAATACATATAATAACGGTTTAAAATTTAATTGTTCGTGTATATACACCAGTGAAAATACATATGTCATACGTGCATATGTTTTTATTTTTTATTTCTAAAAATATAATAAAATTATAATTATAAAACTAAATAAAAATGATTTTTATAATTTATACATAATTGTTATTTATTTTTTAGATTATTTTTATTTATTTAGTATATTAAATTTTCTTTATTTAATTTAAATATAACGGTAACACAAAAGAAAAATTCTATTTATATATATGTATCGATACTAACTATTATTAGTATAATTATCCTAAAAAAAATACACATTCTACAACACTACCTTTAGAATTGTAGTTGAAAAATTCTTCTTTATATTATTAATGATATGTCAATTAATGTTACAGAAATGGTTCTCATCAACTATTTTTACACCTGTATTTATTTAACCATGTAGACCAATTGAAAATTTTCAAAGACAAATTTAACTTAGGCCATAGTATATGGTTAGAGGGAGACATTTAACATTAAAAAGAAAAACAAAATCATGATCAGGATCAGGGAAGTCATGAAAGCATATTAAAATGTAACAACTTATTTTATTGGTAAAATATTATTTTTTGAGTATGTGTATGAGGAAAAAACGAAAATAAATGAAAAATAATCTATTAATTGAAACTTTGGGGAAAATATACAATAATTTGTATAAAGTTTCTTCACATCTTAGATTTTTATAAATTATATGTGTACAATAGAGGCGGACGAACGTGAACGGACGGACCAAGATCGATACCAGGGACGACCGGTCGAAAGAATCTGATCGAATCGGAAAAAGGACCTCCAGGGACGCCCATTCAACCAAGATCGACCAAAGCGGCCAGACGGTCCCATAATTAAACCTTGGTCGATTAAGACATGAAAGCATTGTGATCAGAGTAGGTAACCAGTAACTATCCGGCCGGTTAATACAAGGTCAGTAACTACACGAAGATTAAGAGAATAAACAGGATTAGGGACATTTGGGCCAAGGTTGGGCCGTAGTTAGGAGAAGGCTAATCACAGGCCCACCAGGAAAACTATAAATAGAAGTCAAAGGTAAGACCAGGTATGTAACATTGATTGCGCATTTACTCCAGACTACTGTTTTCTCTCTCTATCTAAACTGTGGATCTAAGACTTGACTTGAGCGTCGAGCCTTTTTAATAGGTACCGGCGGGCTTTGGATTTCGACATTGGAGGATACTTATCGGAACCGGACGACAGGACAGGAGGACGCTTATAGGAACCAGATATTGTGAAGGGTTAATCATTGTGTCTGCATTCCTGAAACAATATGTTTGCTTCAATTTATTTAATTTTTAGAAATAAATAAATAAAACTTGTTAAAGTTGGTCTCAACATTAAAGATGTTTGAAGCAATATCCAACCATGAATGGAGTTCTTTGAAGCAATATCCAATCATTAATGATAATTATGAGATTATTTTCTATCGAATGAGAGTTTATTCTTAAGTTCGAATGATTATTTTAATGCTTTCTATGAATTACCATTAATGGAACGAATAAAAGTTATGCTTTTTATAATGAGAATTTTTGTTGATGTAGTTAGGTTGAGATAGAATTTTGTGTTTTTGACTAGTTTTAGGAATGTAACTTACCGATTCATGAACTCTTGTGTTCTTGAACTTATTGTTTGAAATAATTTTAACATATAGTTCCAAAACTAGAACATAAAACTTATTTAAAAAGAAATTCGAATATGAATATGAATTCTAAGATATGATCATGTGTTAGAACGGATGTACTGATGACTTTGCAGTCAGTCATATACTAAACGGTTAACTTTAATTTAGATCATATAATGAGTTATTTAAAAAGACAGATTGATTAAGAAAAAAACTGATCATCCATGAAACAGATCGATTATTCTTAATATTGATTAATTTAAAAATAAAATATTATTATCCACAATTAGGTTATGATTAGACTAATTAAAAGTTTATCTTGAAAATTATAAATATAAGTGATTTTATATTTATTGTATTATTAATTTTTTAAGTGTTAACGTTAAACTGACTTTAACCTTAGAATTTTGTACAAATATATTCTAGACTGTTTGGAGAAACGTGAGACGAAAAACTTGTACTTTAAAACAACTTTCCAACTTTATAAGATTTACCAATACCTTAGACCATTCATCTTGATCTTCTACCACAAAACAATGGACAATTATAAAATGAAAATTAAAAATTGAAAATCACAAACAATATCAGTTTAAATAATAGTTGACTATTAGATTTGGACATTACAACAAATATCTATGCATATATAATATATTGTGTGTGAGTGTGCGAGCCATAAAATAATGTTCCGTTACCTAAAATAATTTTTATAATTTTAAATTTATTGTATTTTCTACATTTTAATTAATATTTTATTCCACTAAATATGTGTGTCTTTAAATATTATTGATTGTATATTTTTATAATTTATAGAGTGGGATAACGCATTGGAGATATTTAGAGGCACAATCCTTAATATGTGAAGGCCATAAGTTTGAAAAAGGTTGAATAAAATAAAGGCAGAAAAAATTGTCCTTATTTTTTGATATTTTATGGAGTTAATTATTAGTATTTATTAGTGAAAAAGTTTAGCTCCGAGGAAATGAACTTAGAAAAAATAGTGTTTGAAAGCATATGATGTTGTTTGAAGTTCCTTTTGAATGTGTTGCCTATATATAATGTATTCTCCATCTGTTTTAGAAGTGATGTCGTGATCATACACTTGAATAGAATGACTTTATGCATGATTCATAATAAAGAATAGCATAGTAGCTTGAAAATGACGATGAGATTGATAAGTTTGCTTGGCTTGTGGCATTTAAGCAAGAGTGTAGATGGTCACATAAAGGTAGGAAGATGTAACATTACTAGCTAGCCAGCCACCTATCTACATCATTCAATGAAGAAAACAAAAGGTGGCCCTTCAATGTGGTAGTAGACATGTGCCACCCATGATTTGGTTAAGATTCACATCTCTCAGGATCAAATTCAGCCTTCAACATATATATCATCATGAAATGGACAACTCTAGTACTTTGTGTTTATTAGAACCAGGAAATTTTTGATAAGGTTGCGGTCTTGCAGGATCCTTATGATGCACAAACCCTTGTCTCCACACTTGGGTTTCGGAGTCACTTTCTGATGGCAACTGAAATCAACCATAACAGATTCAAACCATGTGAGATGGAGGAAGTGAAAAATGGAGAACTGTGCTTTGACCCAAAACAATCATAAAATATAGCATGTTTGGTTGGTCAGAGACGAAAGAAGTTAGGCATTTTTCTGGTGTAGAGTAGATAAGGAGTTACTGCATGAAGGGATAAGATAAGAAAGTTTTGTTTTTGATCTTTCTTTGTCAGTAACTGCAGAAACAATAGATTGTTTCTTGTTCTGAAATAAGAAAATGATAAAAGCAGCATTTGGGTATTTTGTGTATGAAATTGCTGCCATAAAAAAGAGAGCATAAAACGTATTTATTCGGAAATGTGTCTGAAATTTGGTGGTGTGAGGCAGAGATGTGAATTGGAACAAGTTAGTTATAAAGTGGGATGGGATTGAGAATTAATTGGCGGGGCCAAGAGTTGAAAAGCTGAAAAGTTAAGGGTCATGGCTTCGACTATGTATGCCAATTGGGTAAACAAAGAAAAAAAAGGAGAAATAAAAGAAGGTGCCATGTGCTCAACTCAATTATTGAACCACAGGAATGTCTAAATCTTCAAGGTGGGTGGGGAAAAGTGCCACAATCATTTTACACCACTTCTCACCTCACTACTACCTTTATAAATCAACTACATCTAACTCCTAACTTATCCATTTTCGAACAACAACAATCAAAATCAAAATCTTATATTCAAAATCTCGCATCAATTAAATGATGTAAATCTTATTTTATAAATTGATTCTGTAAACTGAATTAGATTTAAAGTTTACTTTTTAATAATTATATGTAAATAAATGTAAATTTTACATATTTGTTTTTGATATTACTTTAAAAAGTCTCTTATCAATTAAACTATTTTATGTCTGTATAAATTCATACTCTTTTCTTATTTTATTTGATGTGTATCCTAACAATTATCAAACTTATGTCTTGACGATAGTAAATAAGCCGATTTTATAAAATAGGTCACATGTCAAAAGATCCATTACATCTTTTCTTCTAGTCAACTTAAATATCACATTCGCTGGTCCTACATTTCTCAACAAAACAGAGTCATTCCCAGCTTAAACTTTTTTTTTTCTTGTTTGAATCTGGGCTTGGAGAAGGAGGTGCAATTTCGGTGAAGCCCATTTGTTAGTGTTGCATGGAGGATTGGTGAAGACAGGGAGAATGTTCTATAATGGAGAGTCTGTGAGCTGAAGCAAGAAGTTGTCAGAGAATGGTGGGTGGTAAAGAAAACCTATTTCAAACACCTTTTTTTTTACTTTCTTTTGTCGTCAATCAAGGAATGTTGTTTCCTTTTACATCATCAACAACACGCACAATATATTCCCAACAATTTCTGCTCTTTTTACCTTTTTGTCGGCAAACAACATCATTTTTTCAAAAAAAAAAAATATTCAATTTGTAAAGATGAAATAAAGATGTTAGTGGAAACAAATTTGGCTGAAGATGTTCCAACATGGTTCCAAAATTGAAAGAAACATGAGACTATTTAGGCGTGAAGAGTTCAAATCATTGTAAGTGGCAAGCATGTTTGACAATGTTCTTGAATGTAAAATAACAAAGAAAGCCCAATAAAGCAAAATTTAATCGAGCAAAGTACGAGATTCCACGAAAGCATAAAAAAAATAATAGTAAATTGTATTTATATACGCTTAATTTTACAGTTAAATTAAAAGTTCTGAATTTTAGGTGTTTCGAAAAAGAAGTGTAGAAACTATATACTGTTATAAACATATAAACGCTGCTGTTGAAAAATATACCATTTTTCAATTTGATCAATTTCCAAATAACAAGTAGTCTATTATTGAGTCTGGTACAAGATTGTGCCGAATAAAGTCCAATGCGGATACACCAATAAAACAAAAAAGGCCGATAAAAATATTATGAGAACTGAATTTTATGTGAGCCCATTTAGAAAACTTGCATTGTTTACAACCAAACAAAAAACACCAAATCCCCGAAGCATTCCCTGCAGCAAAACTTTCCTTCAGATTTATCTGACAGTTTCTGTCTCTTTTTTTATCACTTTTATATTACACGTTTTATTACCTACTTCTAATATTCATAAAACAGTTTACCTTTAACTAGTGTTTTGGTTAGACACATGGTGCATTATTTATATCTAATTAATTAACATTATTAAACACATGGTGCATTATTTTTAAAGATCGAATGTGACATGAAAGCGGATGAACTGGCTGAGATATATAAATTATAAGGTTAAGCATGTTTTTGTACGTGATTTTAGTTTTTGTTTCACTTCGAAATTTTGAATTATTTTCAACCATCTTCTTTTAAAAAATATGAGATGTAGTCTTTTATAATCATCAACGTTGGTCTTTTTGTGACGTGACTAACAATGTGTCATATAACTTGTTGGAAATAATAATATCTAATTATCACATATTTAATTTTATTGTTTTAATTAAAATTAATTTTTGATGAGGTGAGGATTGCCCAACCAGGGATTACTACATTGCAATTTTTCTCATTCATCCAAGATTAGGGTTTCCATGTTTATAGAGGAGACTGGTTAGGAGTGGTCCAACATTGGCGACTGTGGTTTGTGGTGACAATGGTTGGTGGCGCTTTGTGATTATGTTATAGATCTGAGAAGAGATTTAGGGTTTTCGTTTTTGTGTGGGTTCTGATTTGATTTGCAAGTTTGTTCTGATTGCATGATTTTCGATTTGGGTGACGTGACTTGGTTTACAATTAGTGAGATGTTGAAGATGATGGAGGCATGAAATAATCATTCACAAAAAGGGTTTCGATTTAAGGATTGTCTAAGATGACATTGTGGTGGACAAATAGGTTTGGATTATGTGTTAGGTTTTTGCACGTGGATGAACAATGGTACAATTATATGGTGGACATTGTGATTGACTGGATTGATGGTTATGGTGGTGGCGTAGAGTTGTCACAAAGTAGTTTGCTACAGGTGTTTTGTTTTGCCCTTAGGGTTTAATGACTATGCTTGTTGTCACGATTTAGGGTTTTCATTTATTGTTGTTCTAGCGAGACTCAAGTGGATGCTTGCATACTGGTTGCTCACAGTAGAGATTATTGAACAATGAAGGAGGTGAGGTTTGTGCGAAGATTGAGTGTGTCTCTAGTGTAAGTGGGTTGTGGCCATGATTCGTCATGGTTGACGAATCATAGTGGTTTGCAAAGTAGTCACTCACGTCAATGAGTGGTGGCTGACAGTGGTTCATGGTGTTAGGATTTCAGGTGGAAAAAATGATGACGTGGCAACCACATGTTATTATGGCTCACGTTAGCCAAAAAAAGACTAACATCTTTATTCGGTGCATGAAAATGAATCAAAATTTCAAAAAAGAATGAAAACTGAAATCACATAATAGTTTAGGAACAAAAACATATTTAACCCAAAATTATACTTACATACTATTTTGATTCTTGTTTTTTTTAATCAAATTTCAATTTTTGTTAATTTCTTTCAGTTTGATTTATTTTTTTGTAAATATGTTTTAACATTGTGTAGTGTATGCCGTGTATTAATATATGATTTATTTAACTTTTTAAAGAAAAACGTATCATGTGTAAGTGTGTCATATATCATTATCTCTTATATTCAATTCAATATTTATATTTTTTATTTTAATTTAATTTAGTCTCAATTTTTTTAAATAAAACAATTTTGTCTCTTTTTAAATTTAGACTAAATTTAATTTTTATATAAATATTGTATTAATAATTTTATTAAAATTTGAATTTTGTTAAATGTTTTTTAAATTACTTCTAAATGAACTCTAATTCTATTATTAAATAAAGTTAAAGTTAGTTTAAAATTAGAAAGAAAATTCTTCTCATTTTTATACTTTAATTCTATTTTTAACATTTGTCAAAAATCAAATTCTATCATTTTAAGTAAGTCTAATCCTATTTTAGATTCGATCTAAATAAGATAATAAAGATCAAACATAAATCTAATTGTTATAATAATATAGTTAGAATTGATTTAAAAATAATTTAAAAATATTTAATAAAAATGTGAATATAACATTTACGTAAAAATTAAAATTGAACTTAATATGAAGAGATACAAAATTATTCCATTTTAAACAAAGCTAAAACTAAATTGAATTAAAATAATAAATATAAAAATTGAATTTAATATAAAACACTAATACTAATTCATATCAATGTTATTTACACTTGACGATCACGTGAACATTTTTTTAAATAAAAAAAATAAAATTTTAAAAAGTTAATAAATTAAAAAAAAACAAAAAAAAAATACTGACATATAATTGTTCACGTTAATAATTTAAACACAGATAGTAAAAATATCAAATTTAATAAAATTAACTAAAATTCAAACTTGATTAAATAAAAAAAACTTGAAAACCGGAATCAAAGTGATATTTATGTCTAAAAGATAATATAAAAGAAGATATTTAATGTTTTTTTTGTTGTATTTTAAGCATTTTCATATGTTTAAAATTACTATAAAATAAATTAAAACATTTTTTTTGTTTTCAAAATTATTATACAAATTCCATTTCACGTCCTATTTAAATAATCTTTTTTAAATTATTTTTGACCTAATTAGATATTTTAATTGCTTTTTGCCTACTATTTCTTTTGTTATAAACTATAACACATGCTACATAGAGAAAAGAGTAATAAACTATAACATATGGTGACTACCCTTACATTGTTTATCTTAAAGTTATCAAAACGGGTAATCCGACTCAACCTGGCCCGGCCCACCACGGGTTTGTCACTTAGTGAGTCAACCCAACTTGGCTCATTTATTAGCGGGCCAGAAAAACTTGAATCCGACTCGACCCACCACGGGTTGACTCACTAGTCATTTAATTATATTTTTTTTAAAATAAAGAAAAAATACAAATTTTCTGTAATTTAAATTTAAACAAATTTCACTCCCAAAAAAATTGTTAAAGACAATTCAAAATAATAATAAAAAGTACAATATAATCCAAATGTCATCCAAAAACAAACACAAAAAACATACAAATAAGTTTCTTATCTTCATCATTTTTTGTTCCTTATCCATTTACGATATTAGAATCTTGAATAGATAAATCCACAATAATCTACTCTCTTGAATCATCTTGAATGTCAAACCTACCTTAATGTAGTTGATCACTTGTTGTAACCCTTGACCCTTGTTCTTGTTGTCTCCAAATTCACTAATAAAGATTTTCCTAATAAAGAGAACCAGTACTCAATAACATTAACAAAAAATTAATAGTTTAATCTATAACATATTTTCTCAAATTCAAAGATATCAAAAAAAGCTTGTTCAAATAATATATACTCAAATTGTTTAAATAAAATGAACAAAATCTGATACAAGCATGTCAGAACATGAAAAAAATCATTCCATGTCTTCAAATCCCCCAGAACAAACAACAAATTCGCAAACCCCTATTTTTGTCATTATAGGGTTTTTGAAAAAAGAAAAGAAAGAGAAGTGAAAAAACAAAAATGTGGAGAAAAGAGAAGAAAAAAGGAAGGGTGTTTTACCTGCTCCTTAAAGAATTTCAGTGAAATGAGGGTGACAACATCGTCAAATAAAAGCAAGAGCAAGTACCGTGAGAGTGATTTGTGAGAGTAGCGGTTATTTTGTTGGTATACACAGTGAGTAAAAAAAGTATTTTATTTTTTAGGGTTTCATAAATAAAATAATAAATTAAAAAAATAAAATTAAGTAGGTGGGTTGGTGGGTCAATCCGACTCACCACAGATTCAACTCGCATGAGCCGGGTCTAAATGAGCCGGGTTGAAATCTGACCCACATATAAGTGGATTGTATTTTTCAAGTCCAACCCGGCCCGAACCCGTGACAGGTCGAGTTGACCCGCAGGTTATGACCCCATTTTGACGGCTCTAGTTTATCCTATCGAAGACATAGTCTACCCTTACATTGTTTATCCTATCGAATCTTGACATAGAGTCATTGTTAAAGGATTATTATTATTTATTTTTCATTACCAAGTTTTGCTTTAACTTTATTTCATTTACCTTTTGCTGTGATGATAAATATGATTATTAATGACAGATGTAAGATTTGGTCAATACTACTGACTTTCCTACGATTGTTAGGTGTTTGAAAAGAAAAAGAAAAACAAGGACGAGGATGTGTTCACATCGTATTTTCTCACAACCTATTAAAACTGTTGTTAGTGCTTGTAAGAATTGTCTAACTTAACTTTAGACAAAAGTAAATTTTAGAGAAAAATATAAACATCAAAAGTCAGAAAATTGAACTGGATTAAAAGGTTAGAAGATAAATTTGACAAAAAAAAAATAGATGGCCAAATATGGAAACCTAAACTAAACTTAAAAGAAAAAAATATAACTTTTTCCGTTGTAAATTGAAATTTATTATCATAAGAAATATAATAATATAAAAACGGGTTAACATATTGCTATTTGTAGTCTTTCAACTTTTTAATAATTTTGGTTTATATTCCTACTTTTAAAATGTTGATCTTTAATATATATATATATAGGTTTGCTAATTTATCTAAGAGAGTTTTTCAGTTGGTATATTTTAGTATAGTGTATCAAGTTTTAGGTTACAAAAATGTCCCTATTAAAAAAAAACTTTAAATCCAAGGGTATTTTAATAATTTTAAAATTTAATTTCAAATAAAAAAATAAAAGATAGTTATTAAAAATCCTGATTGGTCCACGTACGAAGGAAATTATTAACTTTTATTATATATTTTTTAAAAGGTAGTTATTTTTTAAAATAAAAAATAAAACAAAAGTTAGTTGTTTTTTTAACCCTGACAAGTTCTATAAACATAGACGGTTCTATAAATCCTAAAAGGCAATTGTTTTTTAAAATAAAAAATAAAATAAAAAGTAGTTGTTTTTTTAACCCAGATGGGTTTTATAAACCCAGATAGGTTCTATGGGTTTTATAAACCCTAAATTCTAAACTATTATATTTTTTAAAAGGTAGTTGTTTTTTAAAATAAAAAATAAAATAAAAGGTAGTTGTTTTTTAAAATTAAAAATAAAATAAAAAATAATAACTTCTGACCAATCAGGATTTTTAATAACTACTTTTTGTTTTTTTTATTTTAAATTAAATTTTAAAATTATTAAAATACTCTTGAATTTAAAGTTAGTTTTCTTTTTTAACAGGAGACATCTTTGTAACCTAAAACCTGATACACTTTCCTAAATTGTATCAACTGAAAAACCTCCTTACGTAAATTAGCAAACCCAAAATATATATATATATATATATATATATATATATATATATATATATATATATATATATATATATAGGGGTTTGTTAACACGCGTTTCAGTTGGTACGTTTTAACAATGTGTACCGGATTATAGTAGACAAAAATACCCTCAATTATTATGGATTCTAAGTTTTAAGGTTAAGGATATTTAAATAATTTTCATTCTCAAAACTAAAAAAAAAAAAAAAAAACCCCAAACCCTTGCTCACATCCCTCATTCCTCTCAACCATTTCTCTTTCATCTCTCTCACTCCAACATTTTCTCTGTCATTCCTATTGCCCAATTGAAAAAAAAAATCA